>NW_012267235.1:14605614-14615010 GCF_000151885.1 Dipodomys ordii | reverse complement strand
CTGGAGCTTGAACTCAGTGCCTGGTACTGTTATTTACCTTTTTTGCTTAACGTTTGCATTCTACCACTTGAGGCACAGCTCCACTTCTAACTTTTTTGTTGGTTAATTGGAGACAGACTTTTCTGCCCAAGCTGGCTTTGAACCACAATCCTCAGATCTTAGCCTCCTGCTATCTAGGATTATAGGCATGAACCACCAGCACCTGGTCAGAAGCATCTTTATTGAACAGTTATAACCTGCCCAACACTGTGCTACAGGCACTTAATTGGTGTGATCTGAAATCCTTACAACCCTACTGTAGAAAGGGTTTTGAGGCCCATTTTATAGATGGGGAAGCTGAAGGTAAGAGGTCAAGTACATAGTTTGAGCCCCTATAGCTGATAAGGGAATAAATTTGCAAATTAGACAAACCTGGATGCGGAGTGTCAGTTTATCACAAGAAGGCAGGATATTGACCACACACTGCTGGTTCACTACTATAATCTGAGCTCCTTAGGAGGCTGAGATCTAAGGATCAAGGTTTGAAGCCAGCTTAGGCAGAAACGTTTGTGAGACACATCTCCAATTAACCATCACAAAGCCAGAAGTGGAGGTGTGGCCCTGAGTTCAATCTCAAGTACCTCCCCCCCACAAAAAGACAGGCAAATGATATATCTCTTAAAGGATTATTGTGGAGATAAAATTATGTGAGCAAAAATCTACCAGCTTAGAATATACCATCTAGAAAATCATAAAATATCTCTTGATGTTTGAATGCCTATCATGATGTTTAATTTTATGTCTAACTATGTGTTAGATATTTGGCTACTTATTATTGGAGAAGTTTCAGTGAAGGTATTTTAAGAAGGAGATCAACATTTAAATGAGTAGTCTTTAAATAAAGCCAATCAATTACCTTACATAATGTGGTGGGCCTCATCCAATCGGTTTGTGGCCTTAAAATAAGAAGACTATCCTTCCCCAAAGAAGGGGGAACTTTGCCAACAGACCATTTTTGGACTCTAACTGCAGTTCTTCCCTGGCTCTCCAGCCTACCAACTTCCCCTATGGACTGTGGAATTATCCAATTCCATGATCATGTGAGGTGATTCCTTACAACCTCCTCTTCTGTCTTTTTCTCTGTGTGTCATGATCTTTTTCTTTCTCTCTTCTATTGGCTCTGTTTCATTGAAGAGCCTTTGAAAATACACCTATGAATAGGAGAATGTGTTCATAATATGTGGTTTATACATACAAAAACACTTTGATCTGTTTTTTTTTTTTTCAAGGAGAAAAGCACATCACATCCACAGGAGTGTTCACATTTGTGTGTGTCTGTTTCCCTATGAGTATGGAGAAAGACTTGGCAGGTACAGTTCTGGAGTCATGGAGATGTCATTAGGTTTGGGAATCTCCCTCCCTCCCTCCCTCCCTGTCTACCTGCCTGTCTCTCTCCCTCTTTCTTTCTTTCTTTCTTTCTTTCTTTCTTTCTTTCTTTCTTTCTTTCTTTCTTCCTTCCTTCCTTCCTTCCTTCCTTCCTTTCTTTCTCTCCTTCCTTTCTTCTTTCTGTTCTCTCCATCTCTCTTTCTCTTTCCTTTCTTTCATGATGCTGGGCCTTGTACTCTTGCTTGGCTTTTTCACTTAACATTGGCACTCTACCAATTGATCCATACCTCCACTTTCAGCATTTTGGTGGTTAACTGGAGGTAAGAGCCACATGAATTTTTCTGCCCAGGCTGGTTTTGAACCATGATCCTCAGATCTCTAGCCTTCTGGCTAGGATTATAGGCATGAGCCACCAGCACCTGGCCAGGCTGGTTAATTTCTTCTCAGGGACTGAGAAGTGTAAGATCCAGATTCCAGTGGATCTGGTATGTAGTAAGGGCCGTCCTCCCCTTCCAAGATGACATCTTAAATACTAAGACCTGCAGAGAGGGAGAGCACTACCCTGCATAGCAGCAAAGAGGGAGACGCTGAATTTACCTCTGCAGACCCTTGCTGTAGCAAAAACACTCTAAGGGAGTGGGGGTTCTCATGACCCAAACCCACTTCCCAGCATGGGGGCTTTGGGGATCCAGATTCAGCAGGAGCTCCAAAGGGGACATGCATTCACATGGTGGCAGATGGTGACTGGCTCTGGAACTGGCTGGACGCTCATTTCCCAGGCCAACTTTGGGCTCTGGCTGACGTGTAGAGGTAAGCCCTGGGAGCTCCCAAGCCTCCCTGCTGTCTGGACTTTTTGCTGTGCATATCCTGAGATACAGCAAACCAAAAGCAAATAAGACCAGCATATTGAGGGAGCAGCAGACTCCTGTGCATTTTAAACTTACACCAGCAATGCCTGTTAATATAAATACAGCTGATACAGAAGTGTGCTGAGTGGAAAGTAAAGTCTCTTCCTCCGGTGCTGCTCCTCAGAGGAGACATCTGCTAACAGTTGGAGGGTGTTTTCAGGTTTCAGGGCACTGTCTATATTTTTTGAGCAATAGATTCTTTTTTTTTAAGACTCTAATGTCTGAACACAAGATTGAAACTTTGAATTCATATTTTGGTGTTAGAAGTCCTAGCTGGTCTCTGGTTGTTGACAGACATGAGGAATACAGAGTACCTAGGGCCATGATCGGGAAGAATGAAAGTGGGGCAGGGAGAAAGTTCTGGAAGTGGGCACCTCATTTTCATTCACAAAGTCACTGATTGTTACACTCCATTACATTGGAAATGCTTTTATTATTTATTTATTCATTCATTTATTTATTTATGCTTGGGCTGGAGCTTGAACTCAGGACCTGGGTACTGCTTAAGTGAAAAATCACTCAAATTTGGCACTCTACCATTTGAGTCACTGCTTCATTGTTGGCTTATTTTTTCTGGTTAATTGGAGTTAACTGTCTCGTGGACTTTCCTGCCTGGGCTACCTTCAAACTATTCAAACCATGATCCTCACATCTCAGCCTTCTGGGTAGCTAGAATTACAGCTGTACTCAGTGCATCTTAATTTCTTGTTTCAATTTTAAATAATCCTTGCCTAAGCTTTCTGTACTTTTCTAAAAAAATGTTGTCAGTTCATCTGCCTTTGATTGTCAACTGACTCCCTTAGGTTTTCAGTGTGTGTGTGTGTGTGTGTGTGTGTGTGTGTGTGTGTGTGTAATGACTGCTCTTCTCTTTCTGTAGTGGAATTGCATTGGCACGGCACCCAGTTACTGTGTCTGAGGACTCTGGATGGCTTTTCATGGCACATGGATTTCTTAGGCCAAAGAACAAGAGCAGAGTCTTTCTTTCAGGGTGAGCTCTTCCTGTTTGGAAAGTGCTCTTGTGAGGACTCAGGCTCAGTTCCATTCACTTGAACGCATTCTTCCCTGGACCCCTTGTGTAACTTGCCTGCCTGGAGGCTGAGGGAGCCCAGGGTGGGTGCCTTGGGCAGTCAGGGCTGAGCCCACGGAAGGTCTGTTCACACAGCAGTCAGGGGGCGCTCTGTGGCTCATTATTCCTGCATACAAAGCCACACTGTTGACATGTTGGTGTCACAGCTCCTCTTTTCTTGTGCCTCCAGATATAGCTGCAATTATTTTGCTCCATTTATTATGATGATATAATTACTACTATTATGATTATTACCATTATTATGATGATGCTTGAACTGGGGCATGAACTCAGGGCCTTAACATGCTTTCTTACTTTGCCTTTTTTGCTCAAGGCTGGCTCTCTACAACTCAAACCATGCCTCCAGTTCCGGTTTTCTGCTGATTAATTGGAGATTCAATTCTCTTGGATTTGTTTGCCCTGGCTGGTTTCAAACCATGATCCTCAGGTCTCAGACTCCTAAGTCATTAGGATTACTGACATGAGCAGCTGATGCCTGGCTTTTGTTATCATCCTTACACACAGAAACATACTATACATATTACCCTCTGTATTCCTTGTTTCCTCCATTCCAGATTTTGTGCACCTATTTGTAAGTTAATACATACAAATCAACTTCATTCTTTGTAATAGCTGTGTAGTATTCCATACACTATGAGGTTTCCAGGTTCATTTTTCTCTTATAAGTACTTCTACAAGAAACATCCTCACTCATACATCTTTTGGACTATGTACTTTTACTTCAGTTGGATAGATTCCCAGAAGCAGTGCTGCCTTGGGTCAAAGGGACTCTACAGATCTAAGTTTCATATATCCTTTTACATTACTTTCTAAAATGGTTGAAATAATTCATATTTTCACCAGCAGGGTTTTCTGAGGGTCCTTTTTATTGCCATCTTGCCCAGACTGATGATGTCTATTCCTTTCCGCTAGGACATTCACATTTTTGTTTACATTTACATTTCTCTGAAAACTCAAGAGGTTTTTCCTTATTTCTAAGCCATTCTCTGTGCACTGGCTTTGCAGATGCACTGGGTTGTATTGTATGTGAATAGAGAAGGTGATGACCTTCCACCCTCTAGGTCATTTTCTAGGCTCCAGGATGTGTCTGATGTTCCCTGGTCCATACTCACAGAAACACAGGGTTAGAGCATATATGTACAGAGGCAACCTAGGAAGATGGAATTTGGGTTGACTTCCCCATAGCCAGATTTGAGTGCAAAGGGATGGGCTTTCTCAGGTGGTGAGCTCTTCATTCCTGGAGGAATTTAAACACATATCACGGAGACAGAGCACTAAATAGTCACGAGGGCCAACTGGGGCAAAGAGAGGAGATCTTGAGAGGTGATTGAGGGCAGCATGGTTCCTAGTGGCATCTAGGGAGCCACCCTTGCTTAGCTCTGTCGAAAGACTCCCAAGTGGAGCTGGGCACCAGTGGCTCATGCCTGTAATCCTAGCTACTCAGGAGGCTGAGATCTGAGGATCACAGTTCAAAGCCACCCTGGGTTGGAAAGTCCACGAGACTCTTATCTCCCATTAACCACCAAAAAGGCCAGTGGAGCAGTGGTTCAAGTGGTAGAGTGCTAGCCTTGAGCACAAAAACTCAGGGACAGCACCCAAGCCCTGAGTTCAAGCCCCAGGACAGGTGTGCTCGCACACGTAGGTGTGCTCGCACACGTGTGTGTGCACACACACGCATGCACACACTCACAGTGAAGCGGGCCCCAGTAATCCTGGATGTTTTAAAAAACCCACCTAAATTGTGGAGATGGCTACCATCTAAATTCACCTGGAGACAGCGCAGCATAGCATAGGCCTCCCCCAGCTGCCCAGGATGGAGGGGTGTCATAGGAGATAGGGTTTAGTGATAACACTAGCAAAGGATAGCTGAATTGGTTACTCTAAGTGTGTCTCTGGAAGGGGGTAGCTTTGAAGTAACATAAAATCTCAGGTGTGGTTCCCAGGCTAGCCCAACAAAGGAACTAGCATAGACTATATTCTAGTTACATCATAGTATAGACACGTCAGACCATGCACAAGAAAAGGCGAGGGTCACTGACCTTTTATACATTTCAGGACAGAGGCCAGGTCAGGGTTGTCCCTTATGGAGCTCCAAATGCCATGAATTTTCTCCTCTACTCCTTCAGAACCAGTGCCCCACCCCCACAGATAAGTCCTCAGTGTTATCTCTAGAACCTGTGCACATGACCTTATATGGCCAAAGAATCTTGAGATGGGGCATTTTTTCTAAACCATTGAGAAGACTGTGAATGACTCCTCAGGTGTCATTATACAAAGGGAAGAGAGAGCTTTGATACAAACACAGAGGACAAAAGGATGAGAAGACAGAGAAGCAGTGAAGGAGTGATACAGCCATATTCCCAGCAATAGCAGAATGGCCACCAGAAGCCAGAGCTGTTCTCCAAAGGCCTCAGAGCATGCAAGGCCCTGAGGATCCCTGCATTGGACTTGCTTTTGTTGGTTGCAGTCTCCAAGCCAGTGGTCACTTGTTACAGCAGCAGTGGGATGCTAAAACAAACTTAAGAGCCCCTCTTTCCAGACACCACGGGAGCAGACACAGGCCAGGGGCTCTGTGTGGTCAAGACGATGTCTTCAGAATGTGGCTCAGTGGCAGAGTGCTTGCCTCATATGCATGAAGCCCTGGGTTCAAGTCCTCAGTACCACATAAACAGAAAAAGCTGGAAATGGCACTGTGGCTCAAGTGGTAGAGTGCTAGCCTTGAGTAAAAGAAGCTCAGGGACAGTGCCCAGGCCCTGAGTTCAAGCCCCGGGCAGGACTGGCAAAAAAAAAAAAGACAATGTCTCCATTTGACCAAAGCTGTCTGGAATCTGCAAATGGTGGAGGGTTGATGTGAGGGTCCCAATGCCAGCCAAGGGTGGTGGGGGGGGAAGACTAAACCAACCTGGGTTTTGGCAGGTAGGTGGTATTGGAGGGGAAGAAAAGACACTCAGAGCTCTGGCAAGGTTGAGGGACAGAAACTTGCAGCGGAGGAGTCAGGCAGGACCAGCTTGGCAGCAGAGTTGCTGTTAATTCATTCACACAGCATCTCTCAGAGACTCGGCCTCTTCCAGCTTTGCAAAGTGTTGCTGTGTTAGTTGCCTGCCTTGTCCTGGAGAGAGAGGTGAGGAGCTGTCATGTTGGAGAGATGAGGCTTTGGGGACAGGGAAGGTGTTAAGCCGGGGCCTGGCAGCTGGTGAGGAGAGAAGGTAGGACCTGTTGCCCCTAAGCCCCCTCTGTACTCCCCCTCCCTCTGGCTTCTGGGGCCTGGGAGCAGGCTTCAGGAAGGTCCATCCAGTGTGTCTTCTGCCTCTTCTGTAGGAGCCCCTGAGTCCTGTAGGGCTGACTGCCACAGGTACAGAGCATGAGGTGTAGTGCGAGGATGTATTCTGGGGACAGTGACAAGGAAGGGGAGCAGGCCGAGAGGGGAGGTCAGGCTTCCAGGCAGTCTTGAGTGATGGCTACAGCCCAGCCCCACTCAGGGCTCTGGGGCTAGCATGGTCCTTCCAGGTGTCTTGAGTTGGAGCAGGAAGGCTGGGTCTTTTAACCCCTGAGTTGCTGGGTCCTCAGATGTGGGCTGCTGGAGAAAGTGGGGCCTTGTTGAGCAGCCCTCTGCAGCTGAGTAGTTCGAAAGGGAAGCATGCGGGGTCAGGATCTTCTGAGGGTGCTGAGGCCTTGGAACTGATTGTCCAGCTTCCTATTTGGGAAAAGGTGGCTTGGACTATTGCAGACAGCTGCAGGGAAAGATTCTGATCACACACAACGTAGAGTATAGCCATGTCAAGGAATAAGCCTTTTGGTGACATTTCGAGGGGGAAGCCATCTGAGTTCTAACCCACATCTTGTCCAAACCACAAGTCATTCATAGGTTGAGGGTCATGTCTGCAGGTAGGATCAGTAACCTGACAATGGTTCTGAGCCAAGCAACATTCGGGGAACTGAGAAAAGTGGCCCATATGAGGTACATGATTTGACGCTGCCTTTGTAGCTGGTATCCTACCTGAGCCCCACTGATAACAGGATAAAAACATGTTGTTGTCCTGGCCACCATTGAGTCTCTCTCTGTCCTATAATTGAAACCAGGTTTTTAGACCCCAGGCCCAAAACCTAGGAGTCCCAAGTGAGGGCCAGCCACTTCTATATGTCAAATAGAGATCATGGTAAAGGGGAGAAAAAGGCAATGTTTTACATGACAGCCCTGGGAAGACAGAACTTCATTCCAGGACATCTTTCATTGTCTTGCGGGTCACAGACATTGCTCCCAGACTTCATAGAGAGAATTAGGTACAGGGGATGAGAAAGATTTGTATAATTAAAACAGTACCAAGTCACAGGTACGGCCTGGCTTACCATGAGCTCAGATCTGTTGTCTTTGGTGGAGTTCTGGAGAAGTTATTGCCTTACCACTGGGACAAGTTGCCTGCAGCATGATCTCCTGAGTTTTTGGCTGTTTCCTTTCATATAGCAAGAAGAAGGCATTGTCTGTGTGAGGGACAATGTGCCTTTCACACAAGATAATTATTGGTGAATCTTCTCTTTCGGAGCTCAAGACCATTGCAAAAGGACAGCAGCAGAAACTAACTCAGATCACAGGGCACAGACATCAAGTTGAAAGACTTCTCATTAATTCTCAAGGCCTAACAAAAGCACCTTTTTGGTTGTCTCTTATGTAAATCACCTTGGGTTCCAGGAAAGAGAGGGCTGATTCCATTCATAGTGTCTTTACAAAGGAAATACTCTCCAAGTTAAGAAGCCTCAGAGCCTCCATAGAAGCGACTATGCTCCAGGTAACAATGGCTTTCTTGCTGTAACAAAGCCCCACCTGATCAATGCTGAGACTACAAGCAAGAAAACCCCACGTGACCAGCAGAGCACACTTGTGAGGGGGGGTGGTTTAATAATTATGCATATCTCTGTTCCTCAGTTTCCAAGCCCAACTCTATTTAAACCTTAGCTAGACATAATAAGGGTTGAAATGTGTACTTGCCTCTTCCTGAGGCTGCCAGTGTTATATTAATTAAATCTCCACTCTCTGACCCCCACAACTACTAGTCTTTTTTACTTGGCATATTGGTGAGAGTGGCCAGACTTGACATACTGATACGGGAAATTTAGGGCAGCTAAGTTGACCTTATTCCTTGTGTCTGGCAAAAGAAGAATTCATGTAAGATGTGAACCTAGCAGAGGTGACTGGAAAGTTTATTAGAATAAAATACGGCACAGAAAGAGCATGTGGCATGGACACACAAGGAGAAACAGAGCTTCAGCTTCGCAGCCTTCTAGCCCCCCCTTTTTTTTTACAGCTTGGCCTTGGGTTAAATAGTAGGAGTTGAATGGCTTTCTGATTGGTAGGTCCCCTTTCTGTTTCCTAGAACCTCATCTTTACTGTTTCTTTTTTTACTTCCTCATTCTTTTGTAGTCCTCTGTCCTCATTTTGTTGTCTGGCAGGTTTTGGTTGAACAGCCATCTGCAAGTTCTATAGACACAACAATTCTTCTTCTTCCTAGTCTTCGCCCTTGTCTTCTGTCTCTTCTTCTTCCTCCTTCTTCCCTCTCTTCCTCCTCCTCCTCTTCCTCTTCTTCCTCCCCTTCTTTCTTCCTTCTTTCTTCTTCTGTTGTGTTTTCTTCCCAGGGCTGCCATGTTAAAAAAAATCAACTTTCTCTGCCCTTTACCTTGTCTCCTTATTGGACATATGGGAGTGGGCTGGCCCTCCTTTGGGATTCCTAGGCTTTAGGCCCATGCATCTCTCTTGTCATATGAGGTACATAAGATTTGAACCTGGAGCAGGTGCTCTGAGGCTGCCTTTGGAGCTGGTCCCCTACATGAGTCCCACTGATTACAGGATAAAAGCATGCTGTCCTGGCCTCCATTTTTTAAACCTGTCTTCTTCACATTGAGTCTCTCTCTGTCAGGTGGTTTTTGGTTTAAGTTTATTCTGCCATCTGCAAGCTTTATAGACACAACAATTCCTCCTCAACCTCCTCCGCCTCCTCCTCCTCCTCCTCCTCTTCTTCTTCTTCTTCCTTCTTCTTCTTCTTC
>NW_012267235.1:14599247-14605499 GCF_000151885.1 Dipodomys ordii | reverse complement strand
TCCTCCTCCTCCTCTTCCTCCTCCTCCTCCTCCTCCTTCTTCTTCTTCTTCTGTCTTACAGTGTGAATTCAGGGCCAGGGTGCTATCCCTGAGCTCTTCTGCTCAAGGCTAGCTCTCTACCACTTTGAGCCACAGTTCCACTTCTGGTGGTAAACTGGAGATGAGAGTCTCACAGGGCTGGCTCTGAACCTTGATTCTCAGATCTCAGCCTCCTGAGTAGCCAGGATTATAGTTGTGAGCCACAGGCACCTGGTTTAGACTATAATTTCTAAGCTGTT
Organism: Dipodomys ordii; assembly: GCF_000151885.1. NCBI lineage: Eukaryota > Metazoa > Chordata > Mammalia > Rodentia > Heteromyidae > Dipodomys > Dipodomys ordii. The sequence continues at coordinate 14,605,221 of NW_012267235.1, read as the reverse complement.
TTTTTCCTACTAACTCTGTATCAATAGAAAACCCAGGACACTGGTTCTGGATACTAAACTTCTGTAAGAAAGCCACAGACTGTCAATTCTTGGTTCTACTGCTTGATCTATCGGAACTTCAGTTTCCTCTCTTGTAACACAGCGATAACCATACCTATGCATAGGCTGCTGCAAGGATTAATTAAATCAGGTTTACTACATCTTTGCTTGAGAACTGTTCAGGGATGCTCAGACTACCTTAGTTCTACTTCTGCTACTGTATTTCATAGAAAGGGCAATGGTGGTTAAAACATATACATACTGGGACAGGAAGGTGCTCTGTGGTAGAGTGCTTGCCTTGCATGCCTGAGGCTCTGGGTTTGATTCCTTGGCACCACATAAGCAGAAAAAAACCGTAAGTGGTGCTGTGGTTCAAGTAGTAGAGTGCTAGCCTTGAACTGAAGAGCTGAGGAACAGTGCTCAGGCCCAGAGCTCAGGCCCCGCAACTGACAACAACAACAGCAAAAACAAAACAAGATACACACATACTGTTTACAAATACACACATACTAAGTTTTTGTCAGGTGCATACTGTATTTCTCCTATTCTCAGAGCTCCTGGGGAATGAAGACAGAAGAACATATTGAGTAAGTGCTCAAAGAAGTTAAAAAAAGAATAGTCATATCTTGTAGGATTGTAAGGGGCAACATGATGGTATTTAGCATTACTGTTCTATCTAGCATTTCCCACAGGCATCCTTTACTATAAGCATTGAATTACTTACAATTTTAACTTGTTACAGTAACCCTATTACTAGAATTCCTTTTATAGTTGAGGCCTAGAGACATTTAACTGACCTAAACCCACACAGGGACGAAGTAGCAGAGTTGGGTTACCTCTGGGTAGTGAGCTCTGGCATTCTGACTCAGAGTCTACACTTAACTGCCCAGAACTACTGCAATAAATGGCTGCCATATGCAACAAGTTTCTAGAAGAAGCTGGAATTTTCAGATGGCAAAGAGAAAGCCATTTAATGTTTATCCCTGACCAACCCATGCATCCTCTTGACAAATTCTTTACTATTTCTAGACGAAATCTTTAATGGAGCCTTAGCTTTTCCTGCTCACTCTTCTGGATTAATAACCAGCTCATTTTTTTCTAGTTATTAAAAAAAGTCCTATCTTTTCACTGGCTGCTGCTGGCTGCTGCTTGTAATCCTAGCTACTCAGGAAGCTGAGATCTAAGGGTTGAAGTTTAAAGCCAGCCCAGTCAGGACAGCCCATGAGACTCTTATCTCCAATAAACTACTCAGAAAAAACCAGAAGTGGTGCTGTGGATCAAGTGCTAGAGTGCTAGAGTGCAGAATTTCCATGATACAAGGTACTTGTTATTAGCCAGTGATGTTTAATGTGAGTTTTATGTTTCTTTTCCTAGTTAATTGGGTGTTTCCCAAAGCTACACAATGGCTGGCCAGAGATCAAGGGGAGACTGGTGAGGAGAGTTTGCATTTGACTCAACCAATCAACCTGTGCTTGATACATCAAATATGGTCACCAGACACCCTGGATCCTGGATCTGGGCTTCTCCAATGGCAATGAGCCCTGGACAATTCTGTTCCCCAGATGGGGCTTTGGTTTCCCCATGTGTAGAATAGGCATGCTGAGACCTGGCTGGTGGCAGTGATAGTGGGTATGGACACTCTGCAGAGCTGCCGCGCCCCATTCATACACACAGAGTGCAACCAAACTCCAGATCCAGTGCTTCCAATCTTTTTATTTTTTGGTCAGTCATGGGCTTGAGCTCAGGGCCTGAGCTCTGTCCCTGAGCTCTCTTGCTCAAGGCCAGTGCTTTACCACTTTGAGCCAGAGCACTACAAATTGTGATGCTCAGATCACAGCCTCCTGAGTAGCTAAGCTTATAGATATGAGCCCAGCTAGTCCTTCCTATATTGAGCCCAGCTAGTGCTTCCTATCTTGATCTTGGTTTCTCCCTCACAGAGCATGTGCAGGGATATTCACGACACAATACTAATAGCTAACAATCAGAAATAGCTTAAGCTCCAGTGGTGAGAGAGAGAGAGGAGTGAGTCCAAGGCAGTCTATTCAAGAGATGAGATGAAAAGGAACACAAAGGGATGTGAGGCATAGGTTCCTGCAACAATATGGACAAATCTCCAGAGCATCCAGACGCCAGAGGAAAGTGAGCTGCAGAGAGCAGTGAAGCATGTCATGGGGAGTATTTTACCCCTTATGCAAATCAACACACACGTGGCGTCTGTCACCAGGCAGGGCTCCTGCATCATCCACATGAAACCTTAGAAAATTGAGCTGGAAAAATGCACATCCAATCCAAGATGGTATTGCCTGGGCAGGAGGAAAGGAGATGGGGCTGGGAGGGAGGAAGGGAGGAACTTTGAATCTTTTCACCATGTTGTATATGCATGGCAATTTATGCGTTTTATAAATATGTAAATTCTCTAAATATGTCAAATATTTAAATGTAGTATATATAAATACATTTAAATATCTTTTATAAATACATAAAATGCACAGATGACTGTAGATCCCCATTTTATAAATATATATATGTAAAAAAGAGAAAGCAAATAAAAACTGTCAGTTCTGGGCAGAAGATAAATAGGGATGTATGGGCTGGGCACTGCTGTATCTGTATTCCTAGTTACACAGGGGTTGAGATCCTGAGGGCTGTGGTTCCAGGATCGCCTGACAGAAAAGCTCCCTAGAGTCAACTCTATAAATAACCAGCCAAATGCAGAGCTAGAGGCATGCTCCAAGTGGTAGAGCACTGGCCTAGCAAGCACCAGGTCCTGAATTGCCGGCTGGTATTTGGGCAGATTATACAGGAGGTCATGTGAGTGTGAACTTGGTGTCGAGGGGGGTAGAGGAGCTACCACAGGACCTGGGGAGCCTCCCTGTGCCATAGGGAGAGGATGGGGGCTCTCCAAATGTAAGAGGCAACCTAAAAAATGTTTTTGCTGAGTCCTGTGAATTAACTAAAAGTTTCCAACTTTGTATCTGTGCCCTGTGAACTGAGTTAATCTTAGCTGCAGTCCCTTTGAAGTCACCTTGAGCTCTAAGGAAAGAGAAAATTCATAGATACGATACTTATGTAGAAAGCACGCTGCCCCCTCAAACAGGCAATGCCTTCTTCTTATCATCTTAAACAGCCAAAAACACAAGAGATCACCCAGCAGGCAACTTGTTCCTTCTTTGTCCCAAGGCTAAACTGCCAGTAACTTCACCGGAGCACCTCCAAAGAAGATCGAGCCAACAGTCCCACGCGATACCTGTGATTTGGGAATGTATTAACTCTGCATACCTATCTATTCTCACTCTTTGCCCCCAATTCTCCCTATTTGACCTGAAGCCCTTGTCTGTACCCTTGAAGATGGCTGAAGATGTACTGAAATGTTTTCTTCCCATGGCTACCATGGAATGAATCTCCTTTCTTTGCCTTCTCCATGCCTGTCTGTTTGGCCTGAACTAACGTGGGACACCTAGACATTGGGTCTAGGGTCTAAAAACCAGATTTCACGGATATGCATGGCTGGGTAAGGCTGGTCACAGTGGGCCATGGCAGCTGGCTGGTGAGTATAATGACAACACTAACTGAATAGACTTTCTTTTTTTTTTTAAATCTAAGTTATCTTTCAGTAGTGATAGAAAGGAGGTATCATATAACAAAGCAGTATATGAATAAAATACATCTTGATCAGTGTCACCTCCTTCAACATTTTCACCCCTCTTTGGCACACCCCTACAATGAGTTTTCACTGGGGCTTGAACTTAGCATTCTGTAGAGGGTGATTTGTAAAATTCCTCTAACAGCCCAAGGTCAGTATCACCTCTGTGATCTCCTCTGGACAGATGAGGGGAACTGAAGCCCAAAGAAATTCCATCACTTCTGCAGAAGCCCTAGGGGTGAGCTAGGCCTTAAACTAAGCCATTTTTACCCGCTGCCAATAAGGAACTGTATCCTGTCACTGCTGGGACACAAGCTCAGCGGTGACTATGAAAAGCCCTTGAAAATCTCCCACGAATACAGGGCTAGTAATGATCCATCACTGCCTTGCTGGTGGTGTTTCTGAGAAGCTCTGTGTTTTCAAAGGGCTTCCATTCAGCATTGTTTCTAAAACCAGCCTGTGATGGGCATGAGGCAGATCCCAGAACTCACCAAGGCTTAGCCAGGCATGCTGGGCCATGCCTGTAATCTTAGCTACTCAGGAGGCTGAGAGAGCTAAGGATCACATTTTGAGCTCAGGCAGGAAAGTCCATGACTCTTACTTCCAATCAATCACCACAAAGTGAGAAGTGGCTCAAGTGCTTAAGCACCAGCCTTGAGTAAAAAAATGAAGGGGAGTATGAGTCCCTGAGTTCAAGCCCAGCACCAGCACAAGAAAAGAAAAGAAAACTGAAGCTTAGATGGATGAAAGGACTCACTGTGCCCGGAGAATATGGCTCAGATTTAGCCCCAGCTCCTCGGACCTTTCCTGGGCAGCTTGTTGTTTTTGCCCAGCTTTGTCCATGACAACAACCTTCCTCCTCCCTTGGTTTGTGAGAAGTATCAAGGAGGGTGTTTTCTTCACTTCTTCTTGTCTTACTTGCCTTTTTCACCCACTCTTTCACAAGATGGTCTTTCTGAGCCTCCACAGGTTCCAATCCCTATGGTCTCCTAGCAGAGGCCCATTGATTAATGCACATAAGAGACCTTTCAAAGCCTTCAAGGCCATTTTTTTCCTCCACGAGGCCCAATGGAGCAGTGCTTCTAGATATTTTTATGGGTCGTGTTTTAAAAATTATATCCAAATTAAATTTGTGCTGATTTAATTAGAATATGTAAGCTGAGGGATTTGGTTATTGCTCCTGCTGCTGGGTTTTTCTGAAAACTGCTGTTCTCACTGCCAACAGATGAGGGGCAGGCTGAACATCCTTTGTCTAACTCCCAGTTAAACGATCTCAGAGTGCCAAGGCACAGGATTATGAGGGTCCTTGTGATTGTCAAAGCTACAGTGTCTCCTTGCATGGGATAATCAAGTGAAGCCCAAGATAGACAAGGAGCTGCTGAAGCCATAAAGACAGGGCCACAAATGTGACATCTCCTGGGGCCTCTGCCCAGAGAAGTGTGTGGTCCAGGAAATAAAACATCTCCATGGAAACTGAAGAAGAGCAAAGCCTTCCTCCAGGTCTTAGCAGAAGCTCTAACAACACCCCAGTAAAGAAACTAGATCGAGGCAGGTGGAAGGCAGAATAATAGCCCTCTTTCCCAAAAGATGGCCATTCCTAATTCTGTAAACATGGGAAAATGTTAGCTTAGATGGCAAAAGGCACTTTGCCTTTGTGATTAGATCTGATTAGATTAAGGCTTCTATTTTTGGTGTGTTTGCTGATACTGAGGCTTGAACTCAGGGCCTCAGCTTTGCCCCTGAGCTTTTTAACTAAAGGGTGGTACTCCATCATTTCAGCCACATCTTCACTTCCAGATTTTGGTGTCTAATTAGAAATAAAAGTCTTATGGACTTTTCTGCCTGGGCTGACTTTGAACTGTGATCCTTAGATCTCTGTCTGCTAAGTAACTAGGTTTATGGGTCTGAATTGCTGGTGCATGGCTAGATAAAGTTTCTTAATATGGGAAGATTTTATTGGATTCTATAAGTGTGCCCAAGAGAATAAGACATGCCCATATAAGAAGTAAGCAGGTAGAACTCAAAAAATCAAATCCCTCAACAACAAACCCTCAAAGAAAAAACTGCCCACTTGGGCTAAAGACTTAAAGAGAAACTTCTCTGAAGAGGAAATAAGAATGGCCAATGAACACATGAAAAAATGTGTCTATTCTCTAGCTATGAAAGAAATGCGAATCAAAACAACATTGAGATTCCACCTCACCCCTGTTAGAATGGCTATGATCAAGAAATCTAATAACAACAGATGCTGGACTAGATGTGGCCAAAAGGGAACCCTACTGCATTGTTGGT
>NW_012267235.1:14560468-14599179 GCF_000151885.1 Dipodomys ordii | reverse complement strand
TCTAATAACAACGGATGCTGGAGGGGATGTAGCCAAAAGGGAACCCTACTGCATTGTTGGTGGGAGTGTAAACTTGTTCAACCACTTTGGAAAGCAGTATGGAGGTTCCTCAAAAGACTCCACATAAAGCACCCCTAGATCCAGCAATCCCACTTTTGGGCATTTACCCAAACTATTACAAACAAGGCTATGCTAAAGTGACCAGCACAACTATGTTTATTTCAGCATTATTTACCATAGCTAAGCTATGGAACCAACCCAGATGCCCCTCAGTAGAAGAATGGATCAAGAAAATGTTATATATATATACATATGTATATATATATATATACATATATATATGTAGATAATATGAATTCTATGTCCCCATAAGAAAGAATGACATTGCCCCATTTGTTAGGAAATGGAAAGACTTGGAAAAAATTATATTAATTGAAGCAAACCAGGCCCAAAGAAACAGAAGTCCCACGGTTTCCCTTATTTACAATAATTTGTATATGTCTAGTACAAGCAGAAAAGTCAAAAGCTATGTACATATGACCAGATAAGATGATGTTAAGCTAAATGAACTCCAAGATAGGGACACAAGAGGTTATTTTTCTTTCTTGCTATTGTTTTTTAATGTACTTGTAATGTACTATGTGATTTTGTTTCTTTGGTATGTTCCTCCCCCATGTTATGTATAACCCCTGTTTTCACTGAATTTGATTCTGGTGCCCTGCATCTTGTATATATATTTTTATATTTTGGGGAGGGAAAGATAAATGACAAAATGTTTACATAAGGATACAGGTTGACCCATTGTAACAATGAGATGTACAAGACACTGTGTTGAAAACGAACTTTACAACTTCGGGGGGGGAGGGAGGAGTTGGGGAGGTGGGGAGGGAAGGGATGTTAGGGGAAAAACAAAGGAGGGGGGTAACAATGCTCAAAAGGAAATGTACTCATTACCTTACTCATGTAACTGTAACCCCTCTGCACACTATTTTTTTTACAAACATCTATCTATCTATCTATCTATCTATCTATCTATCTATCTATCTATCTATCTATCTATCTATCTATCTATCTATCTACCTACCTAAGGAGGAAGGTTTGAGAGAAGAGATCTGAAAGGAAACCACATCTCTCCTTGCCACTCAGAAGTCTTGGTTAAGGTCTCATGGAATCTTGTGTGCTCCTATTGGTCATTCCTCAATTTTGGATCCTTTTAGGAGCTAAAGCAATCGCAAATAATGAGATCAAGAGGGGAAGAGAAAAGATGGGCAAATGTAGTCATTTACATATTTTCCCATATGTCCACACACTTATGAAAATGGCACTAGGAATATTGAGAGGATGGGTGGTGGTGGGAGAGAAGGGGAGAACAATGAAAGGGGTGACATGGATCAAGATGCCTTGTACTGAATGGGCTTAGAACAAATCAGGTTAAGTGGAGTAAGCCAAGCTCAGAGAGACAAATGGCACATGTTTTCTCTCATATGTGGAAGCTAGATCTAAAATACAACTGGACACAATAATTTATATAGAACTTGAGGCATTCATATACAATCACAATAAAGAAGAATACTCTTAGGGGAGGAACCCAAAGGCATAACTCCTTTGAGTATCTGAAATACTATTTATCAAAACAAATTCTAGGAAATGGAAACGTGGGCTTTTTTGTTATTTTTATTTTTGGAGTTGTTGTTTTTGCTTTTTTTTGTCTTTTTGGGGGGACAGACGGGAGCACAGAAATGGAGGAAGGGTGAACAAATGCAGTTAAGGTATTAAATACAGTATAAAAAATGAACTGCAAATTGTGAGCAGGGACAGGAAAGGGAAAGCTGGGTGATAGTGAAGGAAGAGGTGACATCATCTAAAGAGAATTATACTCATTATGTGACTTATGGAACAGTAACTTCTCTGTACAACACCTTAGTAATAATAATAACAGTAAAATTATATTAAAAGGAATTAAATTATAATAAGTAATTATAACAGTAAAATTATATTAAAAACAAAAAAGATGCACTGCACTCATAAACTGAGATGTTGAATGGAAACCCCTTTGTCCAACAACTGAACCATAATAAAAATAAAACCAAATATATAAAGAAGAGTGTGCTATATCTTCACATGCAAAGAAAAACTGACCGTAAGAATCAGGAGGTAGAATGGGGAGGACCCAGACTCTTCCCCAGACAAACACAGCCAGGATGCCCCAGGCCAGCATCCATCTCTTATGCATACCTTGTAGAAAGGCTTTGCTTCAAATCCAAGTGTTACCACCCCAAATTGGTACAACACTGAGCAAATCAATTACTAACCCAAACAGGTGAAAGCTCATCCATATAAGGTTCAGAAGCCAATCTCCACCTGGTAGGGATGCTTTGGGAGTTGCAGATCATAAAGCTACTTCATGACTGGCTGGACAATGGCCTGTCAGCAGTAGCTCAAGATGGTGGTGGTAGTGATGATGATGGTGGTGGTGCTGATTTAGGTCTACAAGTACAAAGGAGTTTTGGTGTTTTTTTTTGGTGCTTGGTGAACAGATTCATTCTTTTTGTGTAGCGGAAACTCATCAATAATTAAAGAATAAAAATAACTAAGGAAAAAAAGTGATCTTTTGGCACCAAATGGGATGTAGAGTTTCTAAGAGAAAGTTTTCATTCAAATGGCACTGCTCAATCAGAATATTTAAAAATACCTTTCCTACTGAGCACAGCCAGTTTCTGTTTCTTGGAATGAAAATGAGATAACAAAAAGCAACAAATAATTGCTTCTCTTGGCATTTAGCAATTGCCACTGACTCACAGTTCCAGAAAACCTGCTTTAGTTGTTTTCCTCATGCATGGAAGACTTCCCATGCTCCTGGGAGGAAGTGCTCTTGAGCGCAGCCAACCCTGCCACCAGTGAACACTCCTTCACTGGGCACTCTCTCAGGCCAGAGCCTGTGAAGGTATCTTGTGGCCCCAGCTCTTGGTGTCAGCCATAGGCCATGTGTCCCTGGGAGGGAGAAATTCCCACCAAGCCTGACTTTGGTCCTCATGTAGGCTATGGATCAACAAGCCTTTATGTTCACCTGAACTTCTGGTTTACAAAAGTATCCTTGTCTCTAGCACCTGACTATTTCCATAGCTGTTTAATAGTGTTGCAGTAATCGTGGCTCAAAGTAGTTCTGAGAACAAGCAGTACTTTTCTCCTTCAACTACGTTCAGAAATAAAAGAAATGGCAGTTAGCCCAAGGAGCATCTAAATATGACTTTTTTTTTCTGGAGACAGTGATTTATACTATTACATATTAGTTTAGGTTTTCCAGAAGCACTATGACAATGAAGTAAGGAGGTCAGGTCTGCCCCGTACCATATTGGCCACATGGTAGATTGTAGGGTGGGGCATGGAGGGAACAAACCCCGCCCTCCCCACACCGGGCATGCCCAGACCCCTGGAGGCAGGGTCAGGCACTTGGCTGATAGGTTGCTGAATCTGTCAGTCCAGTACCTGGGATTGGAAATTTCCTGAGGATCTGCCCCCTGTGCTGACCTATTTAGGTCTGGACCAGCCTAGCCGCCAGGGACCATGCCATGTGTGTCTCCATGATCGTTTCCTGTGTCCTGTCTCGTCTCCAGTCATCCTAGTGTCCCAATTCAGCTCTCCATTGAAGCTGAATTGGCTTGTTGGTAATGTTTGTGTTATTTCTTTCCTCTTTAGCATGTTTTCTAGCTGTGTTATGCTGGCAGCCTGCAGCCTGTTATCTGTATAATAAAGACTCCAATATTCTATATTTTAAAATGTGGCTTTTGGAATGATTCACCTTACAACAACAGGATGTCCAGACTTGGCCACTGAGAAAGTTTAAGTAGAGCTTTTGCAAGTATGTAGGCCAAAATTCATGGAAGGCAACCATTTTAGCTTAATGCAGTAAGACCAACACAGGCATTGGGCAGTTAGCATGCCTAGACCTTGACAGCTTTTGTAGAGTTCTTTTTGCAGAGAGTTTTTGTCATCAGAGTTCACCAAAAGGAATAAAGATAGCTTAATGTATTAAGAACAATAGAAGTATGGAACTGTTGATACTCTGAGACCTTGAGAGAGCTGAACAGAATCCAAAATATATCACTCCCTGAAGAAACAAAACTCTTCCTGAAAGGAGCTGTGGCCTTCAATAGAGAGATGTAGTCAACCTATTGAAATTCAGCCAGGGCAGAGCTGAGGGGAATAAATACCTCAACCTCTTTCTCCTCACAGCTACCCTCTAACCTCCTTCCAAAACATACATTTAAATATGGCTTGCAATGGCCAGGTTACAGTATCAAAGCTAAGTAGAATTCAGATGTTTTAATTCTACCCTTAGTCTAGACCCTGGACCCAGAAAATGCTCTTGTATGCAGACAAAATTGGTCTGGGTGAAGCTGGAACGATAGAAGAGAGTTAATTCCCCTAATCCCTCACTCCTTGGGGGTAGAGTTAAAGCTTCAGAATTTAATGGAAGTCCCTGTTGCTGACAATCAGAAAACAGGAAGAGGCTTTCTCCTCCATTGTAAACACCTCTCCTCACTTATGTGGTTTTTATTTCCTATTCGGATTAGAGAAGATAGGTGTGATAAAAGAAAACCACAGCGGAGTGGAACACAGTGAAAAAGATAAGTGGAGGGCATTACAGGGATGTAGAGTGGGTGCTGGTTAAATTCACGTGAAGCAGTGGAGGGTAAGAATTTTCAAGGAGAAGGAAGAGCAACTCAGACAGAATCAAAGAAAGGTTCCTAAAGTAGGTGACACAGGCTGAATCTCAAAGAATTGGTAGTTAGTAGGAGTTATGGCAAGTGAAAAAGATGGTGATGCTAAGATATGTGTAAATACACATGACAAGTCAAGAAATAGCACACATAGAGACCCAGAACCATGGAGAAACTTAATGTGGGGGAAAAATGAATTGGGTGGTGTGGCTGGAAGATGAGGGACTGAAGAGTTATAAGAGGATTGAGTGAATCAGAAGTCTGAGTCAAACTCCAGGAAGTCTATGCTGTATATTAATACATAATGTCCTTTATGCAGCCCAGTGTAATGCAGTGCTAGAGACAATGTTCAGTAAGAATGCCCACAGGGCTGGCGAAAATCCCTGAAGGACAGGTTTTGTTTCAGCACCATGGCCAGCGGCCAGCTCTCCGTGAGCTCCCCATCTGAGCTCCCATCTGGAACCCAAGTCAGAAGGGAGCAAGAGTGGCTGGAGAGATGGTGTTGAGATTCTGGTAATAATGAAGTGTGCGTGGGCATGCGTATGCATGTGAGTGTGGTCTGTGGTCAATTTTTCATAGATCACTGAAGACATACTCTTTAGGAAGTTGATGCTGTGATTCAAAGTTGACTTGAGTTAGCAGGCATTTTTTTCCCCTTGAACATAAAGACATTATTATTTCTGAAGCACAGAACTAAACCTTCAATCCCTATTATACTCTAGGATGAAAATATCCTCTCCTGTGGACAGGCTTTAATGAATATGTTGTACCTATACCCCAGCTTAGAACCTGGGGTCTTGGGGCTCAGCTTGGAGTTGGGGGTCCAGCTACTCACAATAAAAACCTTAGTTAAAATAAAAAGAAATACATAAAAAAGAGAGTGTACAACAGGAAACTCAATTCATTGAGTGTCCATTGAGACTCTTCTAATTCATTTGATCACTAAAAATTTTTGATATGTGGTAAAAATAATAGCTATGTCCAACACCTTCTGCTATATGTACCTTCCAGCTCTTGCAAGGCTAAAGAGGAATTCTTTTTCTTCTTGCTGCCTGAGTAGGCATCTACCATTTACTTTCTCACTCATGAGCACCCATGGAGCTGGGTGTGAAATTGAGCCTTTACTCAGCAGTCTCTTGGCTTCTTAAGTCTTCACTTTGATAACTCCCTGGAAAGCACAGCTGGTTGAAAGAGAGCAGAAGTTTGCCTGGCTTTGACTGCACTGATAGAAAGAAGTGGGTTCTAACACCAGGATCCACAAAGGAGCCTCAGAAACCCAGGACTCTCCAAGAGGGGTTAAGAATAGAGGAAAATAGATGTATGCAATTAGCCAATTTCTGGCTAATGTTGCTGCCCACCTTTCTCCCTGCTCATTGTATAGACTTAACCATCGATATGAGCCAGACTTGAGTCATATTGAGAAAACTGCATTTCTTCTTGCTTTGTCCAAGGACCTAGAATTGTCTCTGGCTTATAAAGTATCCACTGACAAAACCAGTGTGTTTGTTGGGCTGGATAGTGTGGGAGTAAGTAAGTGGTTCTCAGGGATTCACAGGTAGAGAATGAAGACAACCCCAAGCTCTTAAAGGATGAACAGTCTCTCTGATCACATTGCCCCACACAGTTAGCAATTAAGGTGGTGAGATGACAGAGCCCAGGGCCTCATTAGTGAAAGGCACTCTCATTCTGAATATCCAACTGGTGAGCTTCAAATTCCAAGAGATAGACAAGGCTACCTAGTAGGGTCTTAGAGGGGAAAAAACCCTGGTATTCATTGTGGTAATGGGGTGGTGGATGAATGCTCTTCTCGCAGATGTTCTCCTCCAACAGACTGACTCCTTTCTGGAGCTCTAGAAAGAAGGGTCTTCCTCCTACCTTTCCCTACTCCTCAAAGGGAAATTCACATCATTCCAAGCAGGAAGCCCAGACAGAGGTGTCTGTGTTAGGAGAAGGGGTTGAGTGAGAGATGGGTATTAACTATTCTATCATGCTCTAATATATTTTTTTGTTTTGCAGAACTGAGGTTTAAACTAGTGATTTCTAGTTGGGTGCTATACCGTTTGAACTATGCCTGAGTAACCTTTCTCTTATTTTTGCTTTAGTTATTTTTTTCAAATAAGGTGTGGTTTTGTGTGGAGCATCAGAGTTGGACCACAATCCTTTGACCTGTGGCTTCCTGCAGAGCTGGGACCACAGGTACAGGCCACCAGGTCTGTCTTCTTTTATTGAAGTGGGAGTCTTGCTACCTTTTTACCTGAACTGGTATTGAACCAAAATCCTCCGAACTTTTGCCTCCCAAGTATTTTAGGTTATACGTGGGAGCCAGTGGGCCTGACCACAAGATACACTCTGCATACATTGCTTCATTAGTTCAACCCAAAGACGCTGCTGTATTCATATTAAAGATGAGCCGAAGCGGGTGTGAAGTGGCTTGCTCTTCCACACACAGCTTGTTAAAAAGACTAGGGAAAGATAGGATGAAAGGAACAAGGTTGAAGTAGATGATCTCAAAATTTATTCCATTCCTAAAGGTTGGTTGCAGGCAGGTATAGTAGGCAGAATAAAGGTTCCTAAGTGGTGCCCATGCTTTACAGTCCCTGTAACTAGGCATGTTTGTATGGCAGAAGGGACTTTGTGATGTGATTAGAATTTGATGATGGAGGGCTTATCCTGGATTATCTGTGTGGGCCCAGTGTAGTCACAAGGGCATATAAAAATGGAGGAGGGAGATCCAAGCGTGTCAGGAGAAAATGTAACTGCAGAATGATGATGCTTCACTGCCGCCTTTGCAGGTGGAGGAAGGTGACATGGGTGGCATTCAGTAGCCTCTAGAATCTGGAAATGGTAGGGAAATAGATGGTCTCCAAGAGCCTCTAGGACTAGACTTCAATGTGAGCCCTAAAGGCTTGAATGTGCCATCAAAACGAAGAAACACATTGGGGATGTTTTGACCCAATAGAATTGTGGTAATTTGTTCTGGCAGCCATCGAAAAAACAACACAACAGAGTTGGAGGTAGCATAGGGTGGTAGGCAATGACCTCTCTGAAAACAGCACTCTGGAGGTGAGACTTGATTGACACAGGGAGCTAATTCTAAACTGTTGGAGAGAACAGATTTGCAGACAGAAGGTAGCAGATATGAGGATGAATTGGTTACTATAGCAAAAGGAGGAGGGGAGGTGGTGGAGGTCAGGGGATAGAGACTTGCTGGGCAGAGTCGTCCATGGCCAGCAAGCATTGTAACACCTGGGGAATAGTAAGTATTCTGACTCCACCTTCAACTTACTTATCAGAACCTCCAGGGGCAGAGTCGTGGAAGGGGCTTTTAGTAAGCTTTATTTCCTGCAATAATCAAACACAGTATACTATTAAAAAGTTGAAAGAACAGTACTAAAAACCATCTTGTTTGCTTGAGCCATTTGAGAGCTAAGTGCTGAGCGGGTGTTCAATCACCCTCCAATGCTTTAGTGAATATTTTCTAAAATTCAAGGAACATTCTCCCACACAGTCACAAGACTATCACCAAAACCATGAGACTGACAAGGGCACACTAATGTGTCTAATCTCCAGAGCCTATTCGAATTGCTCTACTTGTTCTAATAATGTATTTTATAGCAAAAAAGAGAGATTGATTTCAGAATTGTGTGTTGCATTTAATTCTCATGTTTCTTTCGTCTGCCTTAGACTGGAATTTTTCCTGTTTTTCCCTGGCTTTCAGGACCTCCACACTTTGGAAGATTACAGTGGTTATTTTGGGTCTGTCTGATGCTTCCTCATGATTAGCTTCCATTTGTGCCTCCTTGGCAGGAATAGTACAGGGATGACTCTGCATCCTTCACCCTGCAGCCTGCTCAAGCCATCCGGTTCCAATTTGTCCCATTACTGGAAGTGTTTGTTCTCGTCACTTTGTTAAGAGGGTGTCTGCCAGACTTCTTCACTATGCAGTTCCTTTTTTTTCCTCTTAAGAGTTAATAAATACGTTGCAGAGAAGTGCTTTAAATTACCTAATTATCTTATTTCTCCCTGAATTTTAACTTATTAACCTGTGTGCCTGTATCTGTATAGATCTGTGGCTTTTAATCTTACTCAATAGGCTCTAGCCTGTAAATATTAATATTTAGTTCAACATTTGTATTAGTTTGTGGTGTGCCAATGGGGACCTGCTTAAATTTCTCCTGTGTCATTCTCTTGTGTCCCCATCAGCCTGGAAGCACTTCTGACACACACACACAAATTTTGCAGGCTTATTGAATATCTACCTGCTCTAGGACTGGAGTCAGCCATTTCTTCAAGGAATCCTTTCTCCTTATTTTTGTGGAAGAGTTAATTTATTAGCCAAAATCTAGGTGCTAGACATGTTCCTTGCCACTGAAGTGTCACTGCCTTAGGCTTTCTCAGTATATTTTACATTGCACTTATGTTTATTTCTATATCTTTCTCTGACTATAGAAAACCATAGCTTACTTCCATACATGCAACTGAAACTCAACATTCCCAGACGTATCCGAGATTCATCACCTCCTTCCCCAATAATGACAACCCTAATGTATTAGTTTCCTGTGGTTGTCATTATTTAGTTCCACAGATTAGGTGGCGTCAGTAACAGGATCTATTGCATCACAGTCTAGAGGCAGGATGTTCAAGACATGGCCCAAGCAAGGAACTGTTTTATGCTTCTCCTTTGCTTCTTGGGGTCTCTAGAAAATGTTGGACTTCATGGCTTATAGATGCATCATTGTTAACTACATTCCTGGGCACAGATGACTGGCTTGGGCATTGGAGCCTGTGGAAGGGGAGGAGGGGGAGCAGAATCTATGCAGGGTGAATACTGTGTGTTCATCTTCAGGTGTTCATGTGTCTCTGTGTCCAACTTTGACCTTTCTGTAAGGGCATCGGCCAGACTGCACCAGGGGCTCTCTCTATTTTGGTAATACCTAATCATAACTAATTGCATGTATATGAACCTATTTCTAAGTAAGGTCACATTCTGAGATGCCAGGGGTTAGTTAGGACTGCACTGTATGCATTGAAGGTATGTGTAATCCATCTCATCACATCTGGCTTCTGTTATCCTTAATGCTGATTTACTCAGTGCCTCTCAGTGTGGCCCATCTTCCATTTCCACCCCTCCGACCCTCTTGGGAGCCTCTTACTTGATTGGGACTGTCCCTGGCCTAACTTGACAGAGATGCAGTGTTCAGCATACTTGGGTCATGACACCCCAGACAGTCAGTGTTTACCGGAGGCTGTTTTTACCTCGCTCAGGCTCTCTGCACCAGGCTGATCCCACTAGGGATCTGAAGCTTGCCAACCCTTGCACAGAGGGAACATCTCTAGCCAATCTGTGCTCCCAGCCTGTGCCAGGGTCCCGATCTGGGGAGCATCCTCATCACTGTACTTGTCTGCTGATAGTTCCTGTTATGACCCCTCTTTCCCATGGGCACCCTGCTCAACCCCGTGAAGCCTCTGCATGGGGCAGTCTTAGGCTAGTCAGCTTTGCATCAACATGGTAAATACATGGCATAAGCCACTAATAAAGAGATAGGGCTTTGTTGTGGCTCACAGTTGCATAGGGTTTAATTGCAGGGTTCTGTTGCTTTTGAGTTTGTGGTGTGGTGGCACACCATGACAGTAATACATAGTGGAATAAAAGCTCTCACCTCATGACCAGGAAGTAAACAGGGAGAAAGGAAGAGGACAGGCTAAGGTGGAACTATCCCCTCTGGGGGCAACTTTAGTACCTTCTTTTTTTCCTTTCTTATTTTTCATTATCTTCAAGTAGTTGTACAAAGAAGTTCCCATTCTATAAAACAGTATATGAGTACAAAGTGTCTGACAACATTGTCACCCATCTGTCTTAACCCATCCCTTCTCTCACTTTTTTTTCTTAAATTGAGATTAGGTGATTAGATACATTTCACATATTTCACAGTATTGTGGAATAGTGATAGAGTCACAAACACATTTTAACTTTCACAAGGCAAATTGTCATTATCATTGCCTATACAGTTTGTGAATTCTATGAACTTTGACATTACAAGTTATTTTTTCCATGATGTTTACATTTCTTTCCTTTTGCTGAGTGTGAGCTGTTCCCACTTATTCTGTTCCTCCTCCTGGCTTCCCTCTGTTGTATGCATATATCTACCATATATGTGGCTCTAGGACCTTCTTCAAGATTCTGCCACTTCCCAATAGTACTGAGCCAGAGACCAAGGTTTTGCTCTCAGGTCTCTGGGAGACAAGACCCACACCACAGCAGTCTCCCCTGTAAAAGCCCACTGAGAAGAAGCACTTGCTGGGTCTTGTGAATTAACTAAAAGTTCTCCAACTTTGTATCTGAGTCCTTTAATCAGAGCTATTCTCTGCTATGGTCCCTTTGCAATCACCTTGGGTTCCTAGAAAGAAAATTCACTGGTAAGCATCTTGTGTAGAAGGCACACCGCCCCACAAACAAGCAGTGCCTTCTTATTATCTTAAAGCAAACAGCCATAAACTCCAGAGACTGCCTTGTTCCTGTTCTGTTCCAGTAATAAAGTGATAGCAATTCTTCAAACTCCTCCAAGGACAAAGACTGAGCTCACAGTCAGCCAGACTGCACCTGTGACTTGGGACGGTGTTAACCAGGCATACCTTCCTCACCCCTGTCCCCAATTTTCCCTATTTAACCTGAAGTTAATTTCTGAGCCTCTGGAGATGGCAGAAGATAAACTCAAGTGCTGTCTTCCTGACTGTCATGGAATCTGCTTTCTCTGCCCTTCACTTCATCTCTTTGTTTGATATATGAGGACAAGTGGCCAGGCCTCACTTAGAACTCCTGGACTTTGGTCTGGGGTCCAAACCCCAGGCCCACTCTTGTCATCACTCTCCTGGCTGCCCTCTCCTCAGTGAAGACCCTGCCAGACAGCTGAAGGGCTGACTGGCTAGGAAGGAAGGGCACAGGGGAAGAAAATATAAACAAGAATCTATGTTTCAACATTTCTCTCTCCTGAATTCTTGCGCATGCTTAAGTATATAGCCCTAGCCTGTACAGGTCATAGGGCCAGGGAGGCAGGGTGGGGTGGAGGAAAAGGGGGGCAAAGGCCAGGTCTGGAGGGCTTTGTAGGCTTTAGTAAGAAGCATCTCTTTTATTGTATTTTCTTACAGAGTTGACAGATATAAGCTTATCCAGGTCAAAAGTCACTGTGTACAATATAAATTAGCGGTGAGTCTCTTCTCTAGGGACAAAGAGGAATCATCACCAACCTAAACAACTTCCCTGCCTCCCTTCGCATCAGCTCTTCAGCCTTTAGCTTACTTTTAAGTCTCTTCCTTCTAAGGCAACAAAGCACTCTCCTGTCATTCTGCCTATTTGTAGCACAGAATTTCCTTCTCCTTCTCAAGCCATACTTCTTGTGAGAATTTCTATAATAGGCACTTAGAAATTGCCTTGTCTAAAAAACACTGACTCCTTACTTGGGCCCATGAGTTAACTGAAAAGTGAGAGGAAAGCTTAGCATCCCTGCTGCCATTTTTACATCTGTCTCTTTTGTTCTGAGTCTCTTGCAATCACCTAGGGTTCCAGGAAGGACAGGGCTCTTTATGATCAGAGACCAAAACTATAGCCCCCAAAGAAAAGAAAGCACAGCCTTACAGAAGAGACCATGCCCCCTCCCAAATTAGGACAATTATCTGTCAGGATGCAGCTATTCCCTGGAGCAGGAGGAATCCTGTCATGACAGTCAGTCTCCCCTCAAATGATGACAGGGTTATAGCAACTGCTCTGGAGTCCCTTGCAGAATCAGAATTGAAGTAACGACCAGTCAGGCCACATGTTCCTTTTGGGACTGCTTAATTAGGCACAGTGTTGTCCTCCCCAATTCTTGACCTGTTTAAACCTAGAGCTCATTTGTGTACTTGGAAGCTGGGCTGAGATGTTTACTTTGTCTCTTCCCATGGGGTGCAGCGAATCTCCTTTCTCTGTTCTTCACTCACTTGTTTTCTTCATTCTGTGTATTGAGTAGGTGGCTGAATCCACCATGTGGAACACCCAGGGTGGGGCCTCTGGCCTAGGGCTCTGATCAAAGCTCTATACTCCTCGTGTTCATGTCCTGTAATCTTATTTATGACTTCACCTGCTGCAGTCTGCCTTCTGCTCAATTCTGTTTATATTTCATTTCATACATGCTGAGAAGAAAGCTTTTAAGAAAATGAATGTAGCTGGGTGCAGGTGGCTTACGCCTATAATTCTATATACTCAGGAGGCTGAGATCTGAGGATTGAAGTAGCCCAGGCAGGGAAGTCTGTGAGACTCTTATCTCCAATTAAGCACATAAAAGAAAAAAAAAGCTGAAAACCCCAACCCCCCAAACTGGAATTAGAGCTGTGGCTCAAGTAGTAGAGTACTAGCCTTGAATGATAAAGCTCACGGACAGTGCCTAGTCCCTGAGTTCAAGCCTCAGGACCAGCACAAAAGAAGAAGAAAAAAGGAGGAGGAGGAAGAAGAAGAGAAGGAGGAAGAGGAGGAGGGGGAGGGGGAGGAGGGGGGAGGAGGAGAGGAAAGAGGAGGAGGAGGAGGAAGAGGAGGAGGAGAGGAGGAGGAGGAGGAGGAAGAAAAATTGACTGATGCTTAAAACTATCTTTTTGGCTACTTTGTGGTGAATAGGCTTGGAAAAGCCAAGAGAGCCAACAGGAGGGCCAGAGGACTGCCGAGTTTCCAGCTGCAGAGGCTGCTAGCATGGATAGAGGGCAAAAGGAACTTGGAGAAAGCGGAGTGATGGGGTGTTCAGACAGACTGGCCGTGGGGGTGAAGGAAGGAGAGCCGCGTCTCAGATGGCACCTGAGATGGCTTAGATGAGGAATGGCATAAAGGGCAGTTGCAGGAAACTGAAGGGAGATGGGTATGGGGAAGGGCGTATCTGAGAAAGCTACTGGGTTTGTGCTTGGTCTGATGTCCTTATCTCTACATTGATATCAAGCAGGCAGCTGGATATATCCAGTAGAATTTAGGGACAGGATCCAGAAGTCATCCACTACTTCCAGTGATGGCTCTGGAGAAGCTCTAGAGCAGGGTTTGTGGCTTTCCTTGGCATGCTGAGGGAGCTCTAGAGCAAGGTACCAGGGAGACCCATGGAGCCATCACAGGAGAGGATGTTACCAGCCTTGAATGGCTGCAGGTCATTAGTTGTTAATGCTGACATGCAGAATGGAGGGAGAGCTGACACAGCATGGGTCTGTCCCCAGGGTAGGCCTTCATTTGTGGGACTACTGCCAGGCCCTAGACTGAGGGATGCATATGGCTCCAGATTGAGGGCGAGTTCCAGGCTAGACTTGGAGTCCTGGGTCTCTGATGGAAGTTGCTGTCATGTTCTTGTTTGGAGACTCTGTGATGCTATGCCATTTTAATGCCTGCTCCATGTGTGCGGGACAGTTCAGAGTTTACAAATCATATATTGACCACAACACCAGCTCATCTTCACTCTCAGTGGGCTAGGGAGATTTTTCATGTTTTATTTTACAGATAAGATGTAAAGGCTCATCAGTTAAGCACTTGTCTAGGATCACATAGCCAGGACTTTGTATTCCATCCTGGCCTCTGTTAGAATTCATAGTGCTGCTCCATCACAGCTTGCAGGCATGACTGTCTTCCTTCCTCAGTGACCAGGGGTGCCGCGGGCTGGGCTGATGAGTGACTTCTCACCTCAGCCTCAAATCAGTCTGTGTTCCTCCATCCCTGCCTGGCTCATCAAGGGCCATTTATCCTCCACTGCTGACCTTAGGCCTTGTCTGCTGGGAGGAGCCAGATCTACCAGTTCTTCACTACCCACTCCCTAGGGCCTCCTGGATGCTCCAATTTAATCATCTCTTCCAGGTAGGACTCCTTGATTGCTTTGGCCTCCCTTCTCATTCCCAGGGTTTTCAGATTGCAGTAGAAGACCTGACTTCCATTAGCAACCACCCCCCTTAAGGAGCCCCATGACCCACATGCTACTCTGTCAGGCAGTGCAGTGTGCTCAAATATACACAGTCCTCCAGATGAACTCTCCCACAATGGTGGTAATCACCTCTATCTCAGGGGCCTCAAGGTCACGTTCAATGTCGATCCTTAGCCCTGGGGACTTGACTCAACAGAAGCAAGATTAAATATGGACTCTCAAGGGACTACGTTGGTCACCTCCCTCAGCCTTCTGTCTTCGGTGATGCTTTTCAACTTTCTCCCCAAGGATAGGACAGAACGTCCTGACAGAACGTTCACCAGATCTTAGGCAAGCCATTGCTTCTCAGATATCCTAGGGTTTTCGTCTCTTCTTTCAAAATGTAACAGCCAGGAATAAGTCCTATTCCTGCTGCCTTGGGGTAGTCATTCAGAGACTCAAACATGACCTTGACCTTTTCTTCTTCAGGCAAAAGAGCTTTCCTACTCTGAGTTTCATCTCAGTCTCCTCCTCTGACCCAACCACTCCAAGACATGGCCTGACTTCCTTGTCTTAGAGATTCCTTGACCTTCTACTTCTCCAGACACATTAAGAGTATTAGTGAGTCACATCTTAGCCAGGCTCTGGTCCAGAGCACAGCTTTGGGCAAAGCTGACAAAGGTCAGATGGAACTTACACCCTGCATGTGGTCAACCACATCCATGATTGTGGGACTCTGCTTGCTTGTAGCATTTGTGGCCCCCAGTAGCAGAGCTCTGGGTACATGTGGGTGCTGGGCTCTGGAGGTGCCCAGTTGCACGGGCCATTGACCTTGTTCCAAAAGCTATGGATTTCTTGGTCTCAACAACATGGTTGACAAGTATAGACTGAGTGTGTCAGCCTCTCTAGCTCTTTCTCTCTTCCTCTCCCTTCTTCCCTCCTTTCTTCTCCCTTCCCCATACAATTTGAAAAACATCCAACTTCCAGTCTGCATGGATGCATCTGCGTGGCACTAGGAGCTAGCAACGACCTAAGAAACATGTATCTTGTCACCCCTGCCCTGCCCCAGTGGATTGTGGGAGCTGAGTTCTGTAAAAAGCTGCTGAGTGGGATCTATGGAACATACGCCTGGGCCTATTGAACTTCATTGCTCTGGGCTAGATAAATAGTTATCCCCAGCCTACATGGTTAAATAATCATCAAGCCACATAATTCGGAAATCAAGCTCCTTAAGAGCTCCCCATTTAATACCCGACAGAAAATGCTAATCCACTGCACAAGATTGCATTTTATTTTTCTAGACAGGAAGCATTTTCTTCAGTCACATAATGACTTCCCTTGACATAATAATGAAGGAATGTGAATTTAAAACAGCCCGAGATGCTGGAGTGTTCTTTGTAATCTGGGGGGCTGGCCGCACAGAAATAGCTTGAGTAACTGCTGTCTCACCGGGCCTCGTCTTCATCGAATTAACTGCTTACACAGATTGAAATTTACCAAATTAAATTTTAGTGAGTAATTTCTATTCCCACACCAACCACAGAAATGAAGCCATCATGGAGGAAGCCGATGGGCTGTCACCCGGGGGCCGGCAGGATCTTGGTGTAGTGTGGGGGAATCAGTCAGAACTGCCAAGAGACCTAGTCCTGGTCAGCAGAACATCTGTCCACAGGGTGGACAAGTCAGACTCCAAACTCCAGAATTCACAGATCAAGGTGAAGATCCCCATTGGTCTGACCCAGTCACATTGACTGCAGTCCTCTCTCAGCCTGAGTTCCCTTATCTGGAAGATAGGAGTGATCAGGGCCGCCATAAAGGTGCACAATGGAACAATGAAGGCACTTGGTTACTAATAACCATCTATGTAAATAGTGTCTTTGGTGCTTCTGTGGCTTTCAGATTGTGGAACAGAAGCAAATGAAAAATAAGAAAGAAAGCTTCCCTGGATACCTGGCCTTTGATGAGGAAGTCTGAAAAGTTAGATTCTTCCTAATGGCAGGAGCAGGAGTCAAGGGCTCTGAAGCCTCTCTGGATATAGATTCTACTGGAAACAGCCAAACAGTGAATTAACCCAGCTGACTAGTTGCTGAGGTGTCAAAATAATAGTGCAAAGCTGGATATTAGGCTGAAGAAATAATAACCAACTATACTTCAATCTGAATGCATGGGCAACATGTGTGGAAGATGAGATTAATTTGCAATAACTAGTATATGTCTGAGACAAGCAGAAAAGGTCAGATAAGATGATGTTAAGCAAAATGAACCCCAAGATAAGGATACAAGTGTTTTTTTCTTGCTATTGTATTTATAAGGTACCACATGATTTTTTTTGTTGCTCTGTATGTTCCTCCACCACCATATAACCCCTGTTTTCACTGTATTTGATGTTGGTATAATTTGTGGAGGGGAAGGGAAAAAACAAATTGTTTAAATAGGGATACAGGTGGATCCATTGCAACAATGAGATATACAAGATTCTATGTTGAAAAATGAACTTTACAATTTAGGCAGGGGTGGCGGGGAGTGTAGTTGTGGAGATGGGATGTGGCGATGGGAGGGAAGAGATGGTAGGGGGAAAACAAAGGAGACAACAATGTTGATAAGAAATGTACTCATTACCTTGCTCATGTAATTGTAACCCAGTATTTTCACAATAAAAAAACTTATTTAAAAAATGTGAAAAATATCCACTCCCTCTACTCACTCCCATGGGAGATTATTTGCTTTCTCCTGGGCTGGGGCTTGGTCCTATCACCTGCTTTGGAAGATGAATAGGTACGATGCAAACAAAGACTGAAGAAACCTTGTGTGGCTCAGCTTCCCATTTGCACCTCAGCCTTCACCTTGAGAAGAGCTTCTCCTATCCAGGTGCCTGTGACTCACACCTTTCATCCTAGCTCCTCAGGAGGCTGAGATCTGAGAATCACAGTTAGAAGCCTGGCCAGGCAGGGAAGTCTGTGAGCCTCTTCTCTTCAATTAGCCACCAAAAAGGCAGTAAAGTTGTGTCTCAAGCGGTAGAGCATGAATCTTTTGTGAAAAAGCTAAGCAAGAATGTAAGACCTTATGTTTAAGACCTGGTACTGAGATACACCCACACCCATACCCACACACACCCACACACACACAAACTCCTAGAAACTGCTTCCTGTCCAAGAATAAATATACAGGGATCAGACCAGAGCCTACCTTGGGTGCTAAGGTGATCCTACTTTATCCTATTGATGGCCCAAAGCAGAAGCAGCCAAGCTAGCCTGGATCAGATGCAGATATGTGAGGAAACAAGCACATATTATCTGTGACTTGGAGATGCATTATGGTTGCTATGAGACAGGAAAAGGTAACTTTCAACAGGTACTTTCAGATTTACTGGTTTATCCAATCCTCAGAAAACTCCCATGCCACCCAGAGGTCCAATATTTTGATTTCTCTTTTTGAGATTGGGAAATTGAAGCTCAGAGGGAGGAACTGACTTCTGAAGTAGATAGAGGCAGGCTAGAAGAACCTAGGCTTTTGGTGTTTAGCTGGGTGCTGGTTCCCCTGTGTGCAGTCATGGCTTGTCACCATGCAAGAGATGGAGTCCCATGGGTGGAACAATCAGCTTGTGCCACTTTATCATTTCACCAAAGGTGATCTGTCAGCAGAACCGGAAGGTCCAAGTGGCATTCCATAGACAGTTAGTGACTGGTCTATGGTTCTCACCATGGCACTTCTTATGACTTGGGTTGGTGCCCAAGTTTCACTGGGCAGAGACAGAAGGCAGTTTGTCATGTAGAAATTTAACAAGCAGAAACGCCGGTTCTTAAATTGTAGATCATTCCTAACGATGTTGTCAGCCCCTAATCAGTGTAATTTATATTGTCAACATGATGTAATGGTCCCACCCGCCGTAGGCCTCCACGAAGATGCCATCCAATCATGTGGAGAGGCCAAACTGAATTTCTACTGGTGGTGACTCAGTGAATCAGATTAAGATTTTTGATGCTCAATCCAGAGGTTCAGCGAATGTATGGAAAACACCCAGCATGGGATCTGGTATTTAGTAAGCATGCAGCTGAGACTATTTTGTGTTGTCATGAAGCTGAACAGATGTGAGATGGGCCCAGAAATACCCTGGGTATCATTCCTAGCAGCTTTCTCTTGACCTGGTTTCTTCTAAGAAAAGCACTAGAAGGTTTAAAAAGTTGTTTTTCTGTTTTGGTTTTTGGTTTTTGTCAGTCGTGGGACTCAAACTCTGGGCCTGGGTGCTATTCCTGAGCTCTTCAGCTAAAGTTGAGTACTCTATCACTTGAGCCACAGTGCCACTTCTGGTTTTCTGGTGATTAATTGGAGATAAGAATCTCATGGATTTTCCTGCCTGAGCTAACTCTGAACCACGATCCTCAGATCTCAGCCTCCTGAGTATCTAGGATTACAAGCATGAGCCACCAGCACCCTGCTCAGAGGTGTTTTTTTTTAAAGAATATTTTTATTGTGATTATAAGGGTGATGTACAGAATGGTTTCAGTTACATAAGCCAGGTAAAAAGTATATAGTTTTTGGACAGTGCCAGCCCTTCCTCCAGTTTACCTTTTCCCCTCTGCCCACAGCTGCATAGTTCATTTTCAACACAGTGTCTAGTGAGGACCACTGCTGCATTTGTTTACCCTTTGTCCCTCCATTTCTGTGCCCTTTCTTACTCCACCCAAAGACAGATAAATGAACAAACAAGACAAAAAGAAAAGGGGAAAAAAAACCTTCTTTTCATTCCCAGAGTTCATTTTGATAAATATTATTTTGTAGGATCAGACACACAAAGGCATTGCACCTTTGTGCTCCTCCCCTAAGTGTTACAGAGGTGTCTTCTTTTGCAGATTTCCTGACTTCCTTGGAAGCTGCTGGAGCAGGGGGAGGGGGGTTGTGGGGGGGATGAGGCAGGAAAACATGGGGCTTGGAGAAGTTATTAAGTCAACAACAGCTCTAATTCCTCAGTGCTTCTAGGGCCAGGAAGCTACCTATTCCACCTGGTAAATAACAGCTCACTACCCAGTCAGCAAAGCTAGAAGTCTGGGCTTATCTAGTCCTTCTTGATTTATATAAGCTCTTACCTTAATGGAGATTTGGAAATTCATTATTTGCATGTGTTACAAATACTGCTTACAATGTTTTCTTTCTCCTTGAGATGCTGTTTCTTGAAATCACAAGTCCTTGCTTACATTAACCCATCTGGACACATTCTATAATTCTTAATTATTTTTACTTGATCCTTGGATTTATTGGACTTGTTCTTTTAGTCATCTCTGCCTTTCCTTCTCCTCTCTCCTTTTCCCTCTTTTTCCATTTTCTCTCCCCCTTCTTTGACTCCTCCCCTCCTCCCTAAGGAGAAGCAGGAAAAATTAAAAAACAAAAAAAACCCAAAACCAAAAATCTATGGTCCATTTCCCAATCTGCATGTGTTTAGTGAGTATCAATTGTCACCAAGGGACAATGCAGACATATAAACAAAATTAACAGGAAGAAGGGGACAGTAGGCCGAAGGGGGAAGGATTTGAAGTAGATTTAGCTGGGTGCTTGTGGCTCATGCCTGTAATCTCAGGAGGCTGAGATCTGAGGACCTCGGCAGCAAAGTCTGTGAGTCTTAACTCCAAGTAACCAATAAATGCTAGCAGTGGCGGTGTGCCTGAAGTGGTAGAGCACTAGCCTGAGTGGACAGGCTAAGCAAGAGCATGAGCCTAAGCTCTAGCACTGGCAAACAAACAAAAGTGGATCTGTGTTCCAACTCATACCATCTATTGTCTGTATGTCTGGGGCAAATCATAGAGTTTCTCCAGGCTCTGCTTTCTTGTCAAATACTGTAGTCTTGGTAAGAATTGTGCAGTGATGCATTTCTGTGCAAAAGACAAGCTGCTCCTGTTTTGGAAGCTGGACCCTGCATTTCTACCACATTTTTGTGCATGTGTGTGCAGTCTTGGGGCTTGAGCTCAGGGCCTGGGTACTGTCTCTGAGCCTTTGTGCTCAAGACTAGCACTCTACCACTTGAGCCACAGCTCCACTTTCAGCTTCTTTTGGTGGTTAATTGGAGATGAGAGCCTCACAGACTTTCTTGCTCGGGCTGGCTTCCACCTCAATCCTTGGATCTCAGGCCCCCAAGTAGCTATTTACAGGTGGCATGAGTTAGCAGTGCCTGGCTCCACACCGTATTTTTAACCCAGTATCCTGTTCTTGTCTCCCAAAGCCCCCAGGTGTTTTTCACTCTCCCTTTGAAGAGGAAACAAACTGGCTGATGACTTGACCTGGCTGATGAGGACAGAGCCATGGAGGGACCCAGGGTCAAAGCCACAGTCCTGTACTCTTCCTACCCTACCATCTCTCTCCTGAATATGGCTGTGAACAGCTGGCCCTTTGGAAGCCTGATGTCTGGGCTTGAGTGACCAGACAGACTTTCATTTTCCAAGTCTTTTCTAGCTGTTTGTTAGTAGGCCACATGATCTCCATCTCCAGTGCTAAACCTCCTGCCAAAGTCACCACCTGGGGAAATGATTCAGCTTGTCTGGGCCATGGTTGCCTTAATAACTCTCCTAGCTCCTTTTTTCTGGGGTGGCTGGAGTAATTACCAGGCTTCCTTGAGACAACCAAGATCACCTGTAGGGTCACAGAGCTTCTGACAGGATAACAAACCTTGTAAACGGACACACAGTGGGTTAGAGATAATGCAAAGCACAGAGCCACCTACTCCAATCTCCATCCTTTTCAGGTGTAGAGTGAGGGAGTGGATTGTCTAGTTATCCAGCAAGAACAATCAGGCCTGAGCCCAGCCAGGGTGCACCCCAGCCCCTACCCCCCCTCCCTTCTCCCACACAGCTCTCCCTACTTCCCTCCTCCTTTCTCCCTTCCACCCCCCCTCCTCATTTGGCCATCTGGACATCACCGGTCTAGATCAGGACATAAAGACCTTGGCAGTGATTTCAGCTTTGCCTGTCAACACTTTCCTGTAAAGGCCAAGCAACGACAATGGATCCCTTACATTTGTAGACTAGGCTTTCTCTGTCACCACTACTCATCCCTACCCTGAAGTGTAACAGAAGCCACAGACCAAATGTGAAGGACTGAGCACAACTCTGTTTCAATAACACTTTATTAACAAAGACAGCAGTAGACTGACTTGTCAGTAGGCCACAATTAGCCTACCTCTGGCTTAAAGATTGTAATTTTTCTAGGATCTGGTCTATAGTCAGTGGAGTAGCTGAAACATCTACCTTTTGCTCAAAATGTCAGCTCCATAATTGGTGTCAGGATGACCAGCATGGGAACCATTTGACAGGTTCACAGCCAGCCCATGAGGTTTCTCTTCAGGGAGAAGATCCTTGGCAGCATTCATTTCTGCTAAATGCTAATGGCCAATATGAAAGGAAGCAATGTTGTGGATAAGAGTAGGGTGGGCAGCTTTGTTTGCCCCTTCCCCACTGGCTGGAAGATCCCTCCTCATCTTCATACCCCTCTCCTACCCTTCTTCTTAGACATTAGCTTAAAACCATGGAAGTCTCCATTTTTGTTTCTATGGCTGTCCTGGGAGTCCCCTGAAGGCAGAGTCTATGTCTTTCACCTTGCTGTGTTCCAGAAGTCCCTCCTTAGGCATGTTACACAATATATGCTCAATAAATATGTTGAATCAATGAATACACAAATGAACATGCGAATGAACTGTGGCGGGGGTCATGAGGAAACTAGAAGAGCCTGGGTGCAACCTTTTGGTTGAAGGAGGCAGATGCAGGGGTGAGGCCTGGAGCAGCAGGTCTCTGTCAGCTGAAAGTTCCAGAGTTCTCTGTTCCTAGCTTGTCTGGAGGGATCATGGCTCCAGGGCCATTGGACCAGGCATTATGACTAGGAACCAGAAGACCTTGACTCTACCCTGACATGTCTCCTTCCTATTGAAGTGCTCTGTAGGGAGCTGTATAGATGTGGAACACAACCAGAGTGGGAATTAGAGCATGTTGTAGGCTGATTTGTGTCATACCTGTTCCTGCAGATGTGTGCATGATGAAGACTGAGAGGACTGCAGATGCTTGCAGATGTAGTCAAGTCACAGTACGGTCCCTAGGATGGGTCCTAATTGAAAATGGCTAGTGTCCTTACAGCAAGGGGACACAGCCATGTGTACAGAGAGAAGATGGTGTGAAGAGACAGAAAAGGAAGACTGGCTAAGGAGAGTCCCAGACTTCCTCCCTCCTCCCAGCCTCCAGAAAGTACCAATCACAACACCCACGTCTCCAACCTCCAGCCTCCATGACTGTAAGAAACACGTGACCATCATTGATGCCTAATGGCGGGGCTTTGATAGAGAAACTTATCAAAGGAATCCAATGTCCTATCTTGCACAGCAACAACAAAATTAGCTCAGAAAGCAGAAAGTCTATTAGTGACTAGGAATGGAAAGAGAAGAAGGAAGGACAGATGAGGGAGGATAGGGTAGAAGAAATGTAGGAATCAGCGGGGCACGGTGTATGCATGTATGAAATGTCACAGTGAGTCCCAGTGTGATACTTTGTACAACAATGTGTAAGGAAATCACAATTTAAAAAGCAGCTCCGGATCTATATCTAGATGCAGGACCAAGGCAAGGCTAGGGGCACACCTGGCTTAAGTGTTCTATCTTTAGAGGTACTTATTAAAAATAATTTTTAAAATGCTGTCCCAAAGTATAAGCAAAGCTCTCTCCCTTGTTATTCTGTGCCATGTACACTGTCCAGGGCCCTGAAACTTTGTGACTTGGCAGGTTGTTCCTGGAGGTTGTGGCAAGTACAATGACTGGACGAGAGTTGGAGTGTGTGGATGGACAGGAAGGGAGGGATGCAGGATGTGTTTGAGAGAAGTCTCTATATCTAGCTGGAAGCCTTCACTTCCTTGCTAATTAAGTGAAGGTGGCTCCAGCTCATGTGTATTTCCGGTGCAGTTATATTAATTTCTCTGAGTTCCTAGGCCATGATGGCTCTATGAATCCTGCCTTTCCTGAGCTAATGGGATGGCATAAATAACTTTAGGAAAAGCACACAGCCTCGCAACTCCTAAGCCAGACTGGAGTTAATCAATCCTTTGTTCCACGTGTGGCGAAAGGCTCAAGATGTGAGGGCAGAGGCTATATCTGTCTGCTGCTAATTTCTCCCTCGCAGATGCTACTCTAGGGAGCCTGGCTTCCCTGGGCTTAAAGGAGGGCTACATTGGGGATTAGAAAACTGGCCAAGAAATGCAGCCAGCTCACAATGTGAGTTAGGGTGGCCCTCTGACTCTCTATCCAGTACCCACACTGGTCTCCTGGTTTTATCTCCTTGGCACAAGGATTCCCTGGCTGACAGATGACTTCATTTGGTGCTAGGAGAGCCTCTCTCTCCTGGGAGACATAATGTATAATGCTTTAGTTCAGACCTCGGCTCTGTCTCTTACTTGCTCTCAGACTTTGAGCAAATTATCTAACTAGCCCTGCCAAGTCTCCATTTTCTTATTTGTAAGATAGGCAAAGAATGAGGGCAATGAGCTAGCCTAATGCTATCCAACTCAGGACCATGTGTCAAGTCTGAGGCAGAGCCTGGCACACCAACACTCCTTACCAAGTGCTAGCTATCATCAGCCCTCCCTCCTCCGGGACCTCATCTGCCCTGGTTTCTGGAGAAGCACCCAGGATCATGGATTATTCCCAGATCTTCCCCCACAGCAACCTAGAGGAAGGGCAGGACTGGGGAATGGCTCACAGCATCCCACAGTTCAGCTGCAGACTTCTCAGGCAGGGGCTCCGCTTTTAGTTCCTCAGATGCTCTTCTGATGGAGGCCTACAGCCATCTTGCACTGTGTAGGCCATGAATGGGACCTTCTGGGCTGGGTCCTAATGTAAACTGTGTCTGAGCTCACCCTAGGATGACTCTGAGGACAGCAGAGAAGGGACTAAGAACCATTGCAGTCTACAGAGCCTTGGCACACATTTTGGAGGTCTCTTTGGAACCTCTCTAAAGCCCAAAGCATTTGGCATTCCAGAGGCAAAGCTGCAGAGATTACAGAGAGAAGGTGATCCATCTGAGGCCACACAGATGACTCACTGGGACCATCTTAGCTGCTCAGCTTGTTCAGCCCTCCCATCTTTGAAATGATTGGTTCACAGGGCTGTCTCTTAACCAGCTCCCTCCTCTGACTGAAACCCCAGATCGCTGAGCTGAGGCTGCCTGCTGGGCCCGGGAGGCAAGAGCCACAAGGGAGGAAATCCCTTCCTCCAGCAGGCCTAGGGGAGCAGAAAGCATAGTTCCAAAAGAGCCCATCACATGTTTATTTCAGAAATCATTGGGATAAACCCAAGTCCCAGAGATGGAAGCTCAATTCATTAAGCATAGATGATTAATTACAGGCCAATTAAATATTTGATTGAATTAATCCTAAGGTGTTTAAACATTGTTGTGCAAAGAATGCTTGCTCATTAATTTTAAGAAGAAATGCACAAGTGAAACACAGATGAAAGCTTCGGGAGGGACGAAGGGACTTGGAGTTTTCCCCTGGAGGAAGCTGTCTCCCAGAGATGGGGGTGCTGTCCCTGTCTGCTTCCACTGCGTGTTGTCTTCATGCCTTCATTTTAAGTAGGTCCAGTGGGGAAGGAGCGGAGTCTTGGGAAGAGCTCTGGCAGGCCCAGGGTCAGGAGTCAGGTGATACAGGGCTGACTCTGTCATGAGCACCCTGAGTGCTCTTGGGAAATCATTACCTGCAGGTCTCAGGTCTCAGGCTCCATGAGGACAAGTGGGGGAGGTACTGGATTTTCAGAATTTCTTCTGGGTTGGATCTTTAAAGAGCCTTGCCCATGCTTCCTGCCCAGCCAAGGAGGTGGCAACAGAGCAGGAGACTGCACTGTCCCTGTGGGCCTCATCTCCATAGCTCTATGGCACCTTCTGGAAGCTGTCCCTCAGTGGATGCTGGGTTCTGGTGGAACTTCAGGTGGCCCCCGGGTCAAGTCTGATGCATGCATCCTTCCCCTGCAGTGTGCTATTCTATCACAAGGAGACAAAGTGAACAGAACTGAGTGTTGCCTTTGTCAGGCCTAATGGGGGAAATGGACACCTGTCACCTACTTGGGTACAAACAAGGGGAAATCCTCATTTCTAGAAACAAATGTCATCTCTGATTCTGAGCAGGCTACCCAGTACAGATGCCATGCTCTAGTTTGTTGTTTAGGCCTTTCCTTGAGAGGAGAGCACCCTAGCTATGCTCATGAATGCTAAAAAGAAGCAGGGCAGACCTGTGCATTACAGCACAGATGCCCACTGTCCACCTAGTCTCTAACTGGCATCAGCAAGAACCCTTGTCTATCCTTCCAGTGGCCCTTGAGCTCAGGACCTGTGTTCTGGGAGCTGGAAAGTGGCTGTACCCAGGCTCTCCAACATCTCTGTGGCCTGTAGCAAAGAGGTGCTGGGCCTGAGAGAAATCCTGAAGCCACATCATGGAAGGACAGGCATGATCTTGGGTGCTCTACAGCAAAGCAGACATGGCAGTGGAATCCGAAATGGTGAGAGTCAACAGGGAAAATTGGAGAAGGTGGTCTTCTTTCTTAGGGCAGAAAGCACCTTGGCTGCAGTGCTGGGTGGGCAGTACTAACAGCTGCCCTAGGGGTTGTGGCTGCTAGCAGAGACCAGGTGGGGAAACTGATATGCTCAGGCATAGAAGGGTGCCCTTCTTTCCCTCCAAGATGATGGGCAAGGGAGAAGAGGCTGCAGGCTGTTGGGAATGGGATAGTACACTCACCAGGACTCAACTGTGAATTCTGAATTGGATTGCAAAGTATTAGACAGGACTGGAATAAAGCCCAGTATGGTCAGCCCTTCACCTGTGTGGGTTCAAACAACTGAGGACAAATATCTGGGAAAAAAATGTTGAACTGTGCAGGTGGTTCATTCCTATCATTCTAGCTACTCAGGATCAAGATTTGAAGCTAGGCCAGCCAGACAAATCTAAGAGACTCTTAGCACCAATTAATCAACAAAAGTCAGATGTGTAGCTGTATCTCAAGTGGTGGAGCACCAGCCTTGAGTAAAAAGGAGAATATGAGGCCCTGAGTTCAAGTCCCAGTACTGGCATGCACACAAAACAGTAACAGTTGAGCCGAAAACACACTCTTTCTTTTGTCATTATTCCCTAAACAATATCGGATAACAGCTCTACGTAGCACTTCCATTGCATTACTTATTATAGGTAATCTCTAGACAAATTAAACCACACAGGAGGTTATATCTGTAGTCTCCTGTGTTGTATGCAGATATTGTTTGCAGATATTACATCATTTTACATGAGGGATTTTAGAATCTATGGATGTTGGTATCCAGAGGGCTCCTGAGATAACTTTCTGTAGAATCCTGAGGGGCAAGGTACCATTACGTATAGATTAATGGATGTAAGGAGCCAGGAAGCCAAGCAAGGATCCATCAGATCCAGGTGGAGTCCCAGCCTCAGCTGATCCCAGGCAGTATGGAGGACAAATAGTGCCCACACTGCAGAAGCTGCCTTCCTGACTCCCTCTGCAGTCCTTGGCTGTAGGCTGTCCTAGATAGGCAGACACTACCAGGTCTGTGCTATTTCCATGGTCTGAGGCTAGGCATGGCAAGAATCACAGCTACAAGGACTGAAGAAAAAAAGCAGGAAGGATGCACAGTACAGCAAAAGGATCCAAGCCTTGTTAACGACTAACCCCTTCTCCAGTCCAACTCCCACAAATCCTGCCTTCATGTCTCTCCTATATACTGGCTCCATGTCATCTCCTTGGCATGCACCCGAAAGTCTGCATTTCTGGTCTCAAGCAGGCTCTTCCTTCACATTTTCCAGCACAGTCTGCTTAGCTGGGTTGGAGGGACTAGGAGCCATCGGGGAGTGCACATTCAGCAGAGACCCTCTTCTGTAGTTCACACACTGCCCAGGCATGCGTAGCTGGTTAAAAGGGCAGAAACTGCACTAAGGAGCTGTCCAGGGTGTCATAAACCAATGACCAAGAAGACTATTATGGGAGATTGGGAAGGCTGACTGTTGAGAGGAATCTGGTGGGGTGAATTGCAAGGGAAGATGTGGGTGTGGATGGGCAGGCCACCTATGCACCTGAGTGTGTGCAGACACCCAGATGGGAGAGAAAGGAGGCCACTGGGTGAACTAAGAGCAAGGATAGAGGAAGGACAGATGTGGGATGAGGCTGGTGGGGTGGTCGGGCTGGACTATTAGGGCCTTGTGGGACACATTAAAGATTTCAGTCTTTATACTAAGAGGCACCATTTGTGGGTTCGAATGATGTACCAGGTGTAGCCTGCACTGAGAGAGGGAAGGTGCCTCTTATTCTACTAAATCTCCCTTCTGAGCCATGCTGAGTTGGAGTGTCTTCTACTCTTGTTCTGCCCTCTAAGATGCCAAGGACACAGCTGGCCCCTACTTTTAGGAACAATTTTGGCTCTGTCTTCCTTGATTTTAGCTCCATAAAGGCTTAGAAGTCTGGCAATTTTCTTCTGGACTTGCATATCCCAGCCCAGGGCCAGACCCTGGGCATTGCTGGCACTAAGTGAATGTTCACACCAGTCTGTCAAATTGCACGGCTCTGGAGACTCTGGGCATCGGATGGTGCCATTGCTACTGGCCTATGTTTGCTTCCATCCCAGTCTGTGAAAAGGATTTTAAATAGGCCCACCGAAGGATAATGTTCTGCAGAAAGTGACAGCTGGATTTCTGTTTTGTAAATCACCAGAAGGACTTCAGTGCCACCTCAAAGCCATGTCTCCAGTTTTATGTAAGTTTGGCCCTGGGCTTTGGCCCTGGGCACTGAGCCAGACTGGGCCATTAGGCCCCAGCAATGAGAATGAACAGTCCACCTTTGGCTTCTACATCCACTGGAAGCTGCCCAGGACCAAAGACCTGACTGGTCGTCTCCAGGCTCTGCTAAGCCATCTGCCGCTGATACCTTTTAGGGTTCAGGTTTGTTTTCTCCACCGGTTAAATCATTAAAGGACAGGCAAGTGTGTGTTCTGAAACACACTGAGCAGGTTTATTTGAAAGTGAAGCAAACAGGAAAAGAGTCAGCTAAAGAAACAGTAAAATGTCTGCCATCTCTCTCCCAGGGCCTACTGTGTACAGGATCCCTCTCTTCCCGTGATGGGGCTTGCTTCCCATCTTCTTGGTTGAGGGGTGGACTTGCACTGTGAGGAGTCCCAGGATTGGTCCACCCCCCCCGCCTTGAAGGATGAGGGCAGAAGTTTCCCTGTGATTGGATCCCCCATGTCTGTGCACAAGTTTGGAAGGGGCTCCTGCTTAGATGGAGGCTAGGGAGACATGTCAGACCACAGCCTGAATGTGTGCATACACTAGGGCTGGGAGCCCATGGGCCTGGTGGGTATTTTCTGAGTCATTCCTCCTGTCATGTTCTATCCAGCTAGGTTGGCCTCACTTCCCCTCACTGCATGTTCTGCAGGGATTTGGATGCCAAGGTGTTGACAGATGCTGTAGCCAGCTTTGGGGAGAGGACCTGGCTGGGTGGGCGTGGCTGGGTGGTGTGGGCGGGGCTTGGAGGGCATGGATGGCAATACCTGTGCAGGACAAGACCACTGTGAACAGCTGTGGATAGAGGCTGTGCTGCCTGAGGCTCCACCAGGGTGGGAAGAGGCTGGCGTGGTGCCATCTGTTCTTGTGTTGAATGCTTAGTAAGGCTCTGGGGAGGCATGCATGTCACCTTCTTGGACTTCCTTGTGGTGGGGACAGAGCAAACAAACCAACAACCACCAAGACAAAGAAAACACACTGTCTGCTTCACAGAAAGCCCTTGGGCTGCCCCAGCACACCCGAAGGGAGGCAAGGCCATCCCGTGGAGAGCCCTGTGAGGGAAATGAATGACCCAGCAAAGGATCTGCAGCAGCCACTGCCAAAGTCCGTAAGCCAGGTTTGATTTAGAATTATAAACTTTTTATTTCTGGAAATTATAGAGACAATGGATGGATGCATTCAGGAAGCCCAGCCAGGGCATGGTTGAAATAGCTCCATGAGGGAGGTCTTAGAGAGGGCAGCAGGGAGAGGAGGAGGAATGTACAGATACTGCTCTATTCGGGCCTTCCTGATGTGGGAGGAGGCTGGGAGAGAATGGGGGATTTTCAGCTTTCTGGTTTTGTGATAGGGTATGCAGTGGGGCCATTTATGAATGTGTCACACGAGAAGGGCCTGATCTCAGGTTCTGTATCATTTTCAGTGTGCCCATTACACAGCCGTGCAGAGATATCAGGCTCACCTTGAGTGCAGGAATTGGGAGCTCAGCAGGGAGGTAGAGCCACCGTGGGGTGGTGGGAGTCAGGGGTGGGTGGGAAGAAGGTAGCTTGTCTATGTGGGATCACCTGGAGAGAGACAGTCAAAATGCCAGAAAGATCCAGGGCAAGGCATGAATGGTCTGAGGGATGGGATGGAGGAGGAAAAGTCAGCATGGGACACAATACTGGTGGGAGAAAGGCTGGGGGATCAGAGAAAGGAACCGTTTCCAGATGTGGGGACTTAGCTAAATGTTAAAGACAGGTAATAGGGTATGGCCATTGGGTTGGAAGTTACTGAGGCTAATGTATGTCAAATAGAAGCGGATCTAGACTTAGCTAGGGAGAGACTTTAATTAGAAAGAAATTATTACTGCACAGAGAATACTGTGGTCTTAGAAATCTGCCAACATCACAAAAATCAAAAAGGTTTTGGGGAGAAGAGCAGACTTTGGTGGGGGTGGTAACAAAGAATTGGGGTGTATGTGTGTCATGGTGGCTGGGAAGAGGCTGAGAGGAGGGCAGGAAGTAGGTCTTCTGCTCTTTCCTGTTGGTTCAGGCTTGGAAGTGGGCAAAGTTCAGGGCCTATGGGGAAGAGAGAAACCCCAACAATGAGAGCAAGCAACACAGAGGCCAGGCTGTGGGTGGCCAGGATGATACACAGAGGTTAGGGATGGTGTGGGTAGAATCTACCAAGTGTGGCTTCAGAGATGAGTGGGGTGAGGGAGTGAGAATAGCCCTTTCAAGTGTTACTGTGACAGGAAATGGGAGATGGAATGGTGGCAGAAGGAGAGGCTTAGAGACTTCTTTAAAAAAAAATCAGTCATGTACTTGAATTCAGGGCCTGAGCACTGTCCCTGAGCTCTTTTGCTCAAAGCTAGTGCTCTACCACTTGTGCTACGGTGCCACTTCCCGTTTTCTAGTGGTTCATTAGAGATAAGAATTTCACAGACTTTCCTGCCCAGGCTGCCTTCGAACCGAGATCCTTGGATCTCGGCGTCTTGAGTATCTAGGACTACAGGAGCCAGCTACTTGTGCCCAGCAGAGGCTCTCTCTCTCTCTCTCTTTCTGTGCCCGTGGCATATGTGCCAATACTAAAGCTTAAACTCATAGTCTTTTCTGCCTAGGCTGGCTTTGAGCCAAGATCTTCAGATCTTAGCTTTCTGAGGAACTAGGATTTCAGATGTGAGCTACCGGTGTCCAGCTTTGAAAAGAGAAGTTTTGACCAAGAAAAAATACTATTTAGATATAAGAAATCAGGGGGCATGTTTTTAAGTTGCTGGTAATAAAAGCATATATTTTTAAAGTCATTCCTCAGAGTGCATGGTTGTGGCACAGATCTGTGTGTGTGGCTATAGGATCAGCTCATTCTTTCCCCTGCAGCCACTTAGGTGTATTGCTTCCTCCCCTGTACCCACCCACAGCATGGGGACCAATGCTTGTGAGAGTCCTTGGACCTCCTGAACCTACCAGAAGAGCCACAGGATGCAGCTTTTTCAGCCACTGTACCGCTAAGGAAAGAGTGCTGGGCTGGAAGTCTGGGCTGGGCTCTCTTCCCAGCAGTAGCTAGCTGTGTGACCTTGGATTGGTCACTTCCCGACTCTGGGCTTTAGCTTCTCCATGGGGAAGGGAGCAACCTCACCTGATGGCTTGTGAACTGGTTACCTCTTGCCGCCATGACCCCTACCTTGTGACCCCCCCCCTTACCTCCTAAACTTAGCTCATGTTCTTCCTAGTGTTCCCCTGTGAAATCTTCCATTCCTTCTTCTCCTGGACCCTCTTTGGAAGACTTCCCAGGGTGGACTGAGCTTGACCCTCAGAATGAGCTTGGCAGGGCTGTCTCACCTCTCCAGCCCTGCTGTCCCCAGATAGAGTCATCCCCTGTGACCTCAGGATGGCTGGAGGAGCTACAGGGAGAGCAATGGACCCAGAGTCTTCTTTTTCTTTGGTACCAGGCATTGGGATCTAAGGGCAAATTTCCAGCCTCCCCTGGGCAGAGGGGTACCCATTGGGTAGCTGGGAGTCAGTGGCTCACTCCTGTCACCCTAGCTACTCAGGAGGCTGAGATCTGAGGATGGAGATTCAAAGCCAGCCAGGGAAAGAAAGTCTGTGAGACTCTTATCTCCAATGAACCACCAGAAAACCAGAAGTGGCACTGTGGCCCAAAGTGGTAGAGTGCTAGCCTTGAGTAGAAGAGCTCCGGGACTGAGCCCAGGCCCAGAGTTCAAGCTCCACAACTGACAAACAACAACCGCAGCAACAACAACAAGAGCAACACCCAGTGGCAATCCAAATCCTCCACACAGACAAATGCAATCACCGCCCACAGAACTCTCAGCGTGTGGGTGGTCAGGGGGATTGGGAGGTTTCCATCTGTGTTCTGAGAATTCAAACAAAACAGTCGAGATTGTTAAGGGTTCTTTGTCTCATACCTAGGAGAATTCCGCTATTTCTGGAAGTTTCCAGTGTTTGTTGCACTCCTGCAACTACCAAGGTTTGAATTCTTCATTCCAAGCTTGAAAGGGGGAGAAGATCGTCTCACAAGAAGACTGGGGATGTGTGGCACAAGGCACTTGGGGCTTGCAGTCATATTGGACTTTGGAATATTGCCCTGTCATTCCCCAGTGGTGTGAATTTCAGGCAGTTTACCCAGCCTCTGTGAGCCTCAACTTCTGGCTGAGAAACGGGGTCTGTAAGACCCTGGCTTCTTGCTCAGAGGTTTGACCTAAGAAGCAAGGGGAAAGATTATGGGAGTTTTGAAAGTTTATGGCCCCTAGAATGGTGGAATGGGAAGGTGAGCTGGCTCCTGCAGCTGCTCCCCCCAGGGGACCCGCATGACAGTCACACGGAGGCACAGTCTGCCCTGCGGTGTGTGTTCTGCTTTTAGCTTGGACCCCAGTGAGGAAGTAACTGTTCTGACTAATTGGAGCAGAATAAAAATCTCCCCAGTGCTGTAGTAGAAAGACAGCAGCCAGGAAAGAACGGAGCAAAGAGGCAGAGGGCAAGCAGTGGGATGCCAGAGGAGGGGAGAGGGAGCTGTGTGGAGAGCAGGCAGGAGGCTGGAGGGGGTGGGGGGGGGCTCCGCCATCCCAGCTTGGAGCTTTGCTTTAGTACATGTATGTAGGCATAGCAAACTCAGAGTCAATGGTATTTAGTCCTTTCACATTGATCTGTCCATCATTTTTAGTTAATTTTCAGATGTTTATAAGGTGTTTTCCAATGTCAGAGCTACTCTGAAGTGTATCCTGCCATTGAAAAACACTGGCAGGCACCTGGATAGAGTTAGACATAATGTCTATCTAAGATCTTTCCTTCCTTCCTTCCTTCCTTCCTTCCTTCCTTCCTTCCTTCCTTCCTTCCTTCCTTCCTTCCTTCCTTCTTTTTTCATTCTTTCTATGCTCCTCAGTCTAGATGCATCTCTTACCTACCTGCTTTTGTTTACTGTACGCTGAGAGGAGTGCTCATGCCCCTGGAAATTAAAGCCAACTTTCTAAAACTATAGCTTCATCAACAAACAGGGACTCAGGCATTGGAAGGACCAGGCTGCAGTCTTGACTCTGTCATTCCATTTCAGGTTGGTAACAAAAATGGAGACCAAAATCAAAGGCATTAAAATTAGCTTGGCAATTACCCCCACCAAAATGTGATGAAATTCAACTTTTATAGTGCTAGGGATTGAACCTAGGACCATACACAAACCAGGGGAACATTCTATCACTGATGTACTGATCTATGCCCTGTGCTTCAACTTTTTTTATGCTGATACTAGGCTTAAGTTCAGGACCTTGTATTCTCACTTGGCTTTTTCACTCAAGGCTCTACCATTTGAGCCATGTCTCTACTTCCAGATTTTCTCTGGCTAGTTAGAGATAAAAATCTCATGGCCTTTCTGCTTGGGCTGGCTTTGAACTGTGAGCCTCAGATCTCAGCCTATTCAGTAGCTAAGATTACAGATGGAAGCTACCGATGCCTGGCTTCGGAACCATTAAAAAATAGTTTAAAAATGGTTGACAGCAATGAAAAGATTCTTCAATAGGATAAAGCATAGCTGTAAAACAAAGACTGCACCTGTAACACACAAGTACAATTAACAGTAGGAATGAAGCAGAGAGTCTGTGGTCCTTGTGCTGAGAACCAACAAGTTGATTTATGTTCTACAAAGTTCCTAAAGAGGTTTATGTAGGGCTACTCTATCTTGTTTGGACATCCCAGTCAATTCAGTAAGGCAAGATAAAATAAATTGGAAGAAAGAGCCAACAAGAAACCATTTGTATGGATAGTGAATACAAAAAAATCAGTTAAAAACAAATGAACCCATGAATTAATAGTTTATAGGTGGAGATGGATGCAAGGTGTATATGTGAGAATCGAAGGTCCTCCCTAATCCCAGTGCCAGCCAGGAAGCATCATAGAAAAAAACATTCAGTTATAACCGAAACAAGCTGTCCAACACACTTCAGAGCAAGTGTAAGACATGCCTGATCTCTCTCAGGGAAGTGTACACTCCAGTCAGTGGGGAAGGGAGACAAGGTACAGCCAAGGCCTTGCACTTGGCTGAGTGCAAAATCTGCCTTGGGTTATCTGACAGACATTCCTGCTTCCACTCATTCCTGACAGTACTTTCCAAGCACAATGAGTTCTGGAAAAAACAGACTGATGGGGACTTCAAAGGCCAGGCTAAGAAGCAAAGAGGGTGTGGCAAGGCCTAATCAGTAAGACATTAAGATGTCTTATAAAATAATAATTTAAAAAATAATTAAAAATGAATGACTCCAGGAAACCACATAGTAGTGAAGAATTTTGATTTAGAGCACCCCCTTTCTACTAGAATAGACTCCAGATGGATTAAAGAGCTAAATACATTTTTTTTGAAAATAGGAGAATTAGCAGAAAATGAAATATGCAGTATCTTGACAAAGAAAGACCATGTTGAGCTTTGAAGTCCTGAAAGAAACCACAAAGGAGAAGACTGATTGACAGGTGACATCAAGCATGAAATTGGAAAAAAAAAAAGAGAAGTGGGAAATGCTGGACAGGAAGATGTACTCATCTGAACTTTGATACCGGGAGGGTTAATAGCTATGCCACATAGAGATCTCACTAAAATTTAGGAGAGAAGAAAATATTAGGACTCCCTAGATAAGTAGGCCACATATCTAGGTGGGCTGGTCACATGAGAGGAAACGTGTGTGTGTGTGTGTTAAGAAATACCTGGGGAAATGTTTAGCCTCATAAAGGTTATTTATGTCTAAAAGTATTTATGTCCTTTGTCACCAATAGAGCACCTCTGGGAGACAGAGGTGTTCCCTTCATGGCATTCCACATGGCTTTACCCAATAACAAAAGTTTCAAGTAACTTACATGCTCATTATTAGGGAGATTGTTTAGAAATTTGTAAGTATTTCCTGTTGTCTTCTACAATGAACAAACTTGGTTATAAAAGTTGTGTGGCAACAGGAAAGGAAGTTTATCATGTGTTGTCAAGTGAGCACAAACATTCTGTGTACAAAAGTACACGCAAACACTAAATGCAAGGAGGAGAAAAATGTATGGACCAGGGCAGGAGAAAGAAAAATGCAAAATAAAAATAGCTTCATTACTGTGGGAATTCTCAGATGCCTTGGTTGTTGCTGTTTTAATTCTAAGGAGGTTGGGAAAGTCCTCCCAGGCCTGTGGGATCCACACCCCAGGCTTCTGCCCCAGCCACAGCTGGTTCTGTGTCTCCCTGATCTGACTGGATACCTTGCTCATCGAGTCTGCCCTCATCCTGCTCTGATAGAACAAGAGCCTGTCTGTACCCTGCCCTGGATGTAGACAGCTTGGATACTGGCAAACTGGCCAGTTCATGTCAGCAGGTGCCTCCACCTGGCACTGTAGCTATTTCTGAAGCATGGCCCAGGCTGCAAGGCCTGACCCATCCGGGCACTGTAGACCACTGTTTTCCTCCTAGTCCAGGAGCTCCAGGTTGGCTCAGAGGCCTTTAACTACCTACTCATTCTGAGTTGCTCGTGTGTGTATGTGTGTTTGTGTGTGTGTGTTCTCCTGTCCCTTCTCCTTATCATTTCTTCTGTTCGGGTTCCCTGCCTCATTTTCCTCTTCCATGTGTCTGTTTATAGGACCTGAGCATCTATTATTTTGAATAGTAATTATACAACTGAAGCAAAATCTCCAACAGGTGGACAGCACTTGCTTCCATATCAATTTGCTTTCTGTGCCATTCCTTCTTGAAGAACACCTTTCGGTCCCAAGCCATCTTAATGTTCCAGTGGTCTCCAGTCCTTATTTCTACAGAAAATTTCACCCCATCACTTGTGCCACGTTTGTTCTGTTGTTTTGAGATTGGATCTTGATATGTGGCTCAGGATATCCTGAAATGCAAGACTTTCCTACCTGAGCCTCCTGAGTGCTAGGACTGCTGCCTGAGTTCTGGGGTGACAGGCATGCACCACTATGTCCACTTTATCTGATGAGTTTTACAGGAATCCTTGAGATTTGCAAGAGTGTAGGAAGGGGTGGTACTGTGTGGGGATATGACATTCTGCAGAAGATTCTTGATATACGTGTTTCTTTCTTTGATTCTTCTTCTATTTTTTTTTTTTGAGGGGGGTTGGTCATTGGGCTTGAACTCAGGGCCTGGGCACTTTCGCTGAGCTCTTTCACTCAAGGCTAGCTGCTCTACCACTTTGAGTGTCACTTCCAGTTTTCTGGTGGTTAATTGGGAGTAAGAGTCTCATGGGGACTTTTCTGTCCTGGCTGGCTTTGAATGGTGATCCTCAGATATCAGTCTCCTGAGTAGCTAGGATTATGGCCCTGAGCTGCCAGCACCCAGCTCTTTGGCTCTTCTTTCTTCCAATCCAAAGGACCAGCC
The DNA here is from genome assembly GCF_000151885.1 of Dipodomys ordii. Taxonomy (NCBI): domain Eukaryota; kingdom Metazoa; phylum Chordata; class Mammalia; order Rodentia; family Heteromyidae; genus Dipodomys; species Dipodomys ordii. Next base: position 14,562,437 of record NW_012267235.1, on the reverse strand, counting down.
CCCACCCATGCTTGAATCTAAGCACTGGCCACATGAAAGACAGGACCCTCCAGAAGGGGGCTATTGTGCCAGCTGCAAGGATAATATGGTCGCTATCCCAGAAGCAAGAGCTCTCGTTTCATTTATTCGGTTATAAAACTCATATTGATTTTAATAAAATTGAAAAATCTCCTGGTGAATGAGAGCCCCAGGGCCCCACCCCATAACTGCCTGCTCACCACATTTCCTCTAGTCCATAGATGCCATGATTCAAGTCTGGGCACTGCTGCAGTCGAGCCTGATTTCCTTGGCAGGATGAATGTGAGCTATAAAATGTTGCCCATTTGAGGACTTCCCCAGGGCCATCAGAGGGGAGGGTCCTGTCTGGGAGTGGGGAGGACCTTCCAGTGACTAGTTCAGAGCCACTAGATCAGCCTGGAATAGAGTGGGGAGGGGCAGAGACGCCAACACTGACTCTTTTCATCATTCTATTGGTTCTAACTGAGCGTTGCACAGTTTCTTGCACTATAAACAATCAACACCTTGTCCAAGATCAAAGGCAGCATATCTGAGACTGAAGTCTGCCAAGCCAGGTTCTCCAACCAGAAAACACAATTATCCTTGAGTCTTTTTCCCGTACTGGTGCATCTACACTTCCTCCCACATCTTTGCAAACATGATCTTCTGTCCAGAATCTGGCTCCCCATCCAGGCCCCTTTCTGTCCTCCTCTGTGCTCCTTACTCATCCCAGGATTCACTGCAACCTACTTGGAGCTCTCATGGACCCCGAGAACATCTCTCCAGTTTTGAGTGATCACATACATTGCGTTTGTCTCTGTCTGTCATCTATTCAAGCACTGTATTCAGTTATCCACATGCTCCTTTTAACAACCCACAGCTATGATTCCTTCTTTTATAGATGGAGAACAAGCTCAGAGCGGTTAGGAAATGTGCTCAAAGTCACACAGGGAGCAAGCATAAGATCTAGGATTAGAATCCAGTTTGCCTGAGTTCTAAGGCTTTCTGGCAACTATCTGCTTCTAATATAACAATTGTTGTATTTGGGAGGTGGCCTGGTGACCCAGTCCTTCATTCTGCTATCTCCAGTGTGGACCCTGGGGCGGGGACACTGGAAGCTCTCAGAAGTAGGCAGGTTGGGAAGGGGGGATTGTGTGGGATCAATGATGTCCCCTCTGTAGGGCTGATTATTTACAATGTTCTCATCCCTGGCAATGGCTGGAGGGGCTCCAGGGCTCTCTACCTTTCTGAGTTCACCTCCACCAGGCCTGCAGAGTGAAGTGCTCTGTGAAACCCCAGGCATTGCAACCCTAGATAGTGCGACCCCTAAGCCAGGGCTTTCCCCGGGTCTCTGCCTCTGAATCTCTCCTTGTCTCTTCCTCAGTTCAGGGCAGCATCTAACTGCAGACTCCATGTATTAAAGCTCACTCTGAGACAATACCCAATTGCCTTCCAGGCAATGCTAAGCCATTTCCATATTCTGCTCTATGAGCAAGACAATGTACAGGCTGAATAAGAAATGGAAAGGGGTAGGGTCCTGTGTCACTGTCACTGGAGTGACACAGGCCAGGAGAGCTGGGTGTGGGCATGGGTGTCTCCAGACCAGACATCAACGGATGGTGTTGTCTCTTGGTCTGAATGCTTACCTCCTCCCTTATATGGGCCCTGGGTACTCCTGCCCATGCAGTCACTACCACTAGCTATTGATTAGAGCAAACAGCAGATGGGGACTGTACCTCTCAGGCATCTCCCAGGAAATGGAATGATGTAGGGACCATGTACGTGCTGGGTGTTTGAATGGGGAGTATAAATCTAGGGAGAGGGAGACTGAGGCAGAAGAAGAAGAAGGAGGAGGAGGAGGAGAAGGAGGAGGAGAAGAGGAAGAAGAAGAAGAAGAAGAAGAAGAAGAAGAAGAAGAAGAAGAAGAAGAAGAAGAAGAAGAAGAAGAAGAAGGAGAAGGAGAAGGAGAAGG
>NW_012267235.1:14547477-14560418 GCF_000151885.1 Dipodomys ordii | reverse complement strand
AGGAGGAGGAGGAGGAGAGGAGGAGGAGAAGAGGAAGAGGAGAGGGAGAAGGAGGAAGAGGGAGAAGGAGGAGAAGGGGAAGAAGAAGGAGAAGAAAAGAAGAAGAAGGAGGAGGAGAAGGAGGAGGAGGAGGAGGAGAAAGAGGAGGAGGAGAAGGAGAAGAAGGAAGAGGAGGAGGAAAGGAGGAGGGGGAGAAGGAGAAGAAGGAGGGGGAGGAGGAGGAGGAGGAAGAGGAGAGGAGGAGGAGGAGGAACAGGAGGAGGAAGAGGAGGAGGAGGAAAGGAGGAGGAGGGGGAGGAGGAAAAGAAGGAAGAGGAAGAGGAGGAAGAAGGATAGGAAGAGGAGGAAGAGAAGGAAGATGGGGAGGACAAGGAGGAGGAAGAGGAGGAGGGGAAGGAGGAAAAGAGAAGACAGGAAAGAGGGGAGGAGGGAAAGGGGAGCATCAGTGTGTCTGCGGAAGCAGAGGCTATGAGGCCTGGAGCAGTGGGAAGGTGACTTCAGCCCCCAGGCACTCTGCTTTTTGGGGGGGCCTCTGGGTCTTCCTCATCTGCATGCCAGAAGACATCAGCTATTTCTTTAACCACACCCCTTTACATTTGTGCAGACCAGTTTACTGTAGCAAAATAATCAGTAGTCTCCAACTAGAGCCTTGGCAAAGACAGGAGTTCAGCCCTTGGGTCATAAGCCTGCACTGGCTGGGACCTGGGGACCTGGGCACACTTCCCCTGGCAGGAAGCAGAGACATCCCCAGACATCCAGGGTCAATGACTGGCGTGCAAGAAAAGTGATACAGGTCTTCGTGAGACGGGTGAGTCTTGGAGGGCAAAAGAGAGGCTTGGGCTCCATAGGAGGGGTGTGTCCTGGGGGAGAAGGGCCTCATGGGAAACCATATCTGTAGGGCATTTGCAGAGGTATGAGCCATAGGAGCAGGGCTGAGCTGTGTGGAAAGGCTCTTATTTGAGGGATCCAAGGGATCCTGCCGTGGAGGATGGATCCTGGAACTGGGGCACACAAGGAAACTCATCCCCAGGGAGTCCACCAGAGGCAGGGACTTTCCCAGGGACCGGAGGGGTACAGGGGTAACTGCCAGTCTCAGGAATTCTTTGCAACGCTGATGTGTGTATATGGGTGGGAGAAACAGAGAAATGTATCCTTACCATCTTTTCCAAACTAGAAACCTACTTTTAGAAGCCCCCCAAAGCATGGCTTATGAAATTGTAACTCCTTTGTACAACTTGCTAAAAGTAACACAAAATGAAAAAAAAACAGATTATTCATTATCTTATTGTTATGTTTTGAGAGTTATTTACATATTTATCAGCAATATGATTTACCACTATTTTCTCTTATACGTAATTTATCCTTTCATACTGTTAATTGGTCTCTTTTTTTTTTCTTTTTTTTGTCGATCCTGGGGCTTGAGCTCTGGGCCTAGGCACTATCCCTCAGCTCTTCATCTCAAGGCTAGTGCTCTACCACTTGAGCCACAGCACCACTTCCAGTTTTCTATGGTTTTTATTGGTGATAAGAGTCTCATGGACTTTCCTGCCTGGCTGGCTTTGAACCATGATTCTCAGATCTCAGCCTCCTGAGTAGCTAGGATTACAGGTGTGAGCCATCAGCACCTGGCTTTAATTGGTCTCTTTGAAAGAACAGAAAATTCTTCTTTTAATACATTGTGGGTTTTTTCAATATTTCATATATAGTTTATGTGTTTAGTCATTACATGTAAAATATCTTCATCTGCTAATCTAAGGTCACAAAGATTTTTCTTTAGATAGTTTGTTTAAAAATGTTTTGATTATAAATTTTACCTTTTATGGTTCTTGACCTTTATGAGTTAATCTTTGTGCATGATATGTCTTGGTCTGCCTAGGTAGCTTTTAAAAATACCACAGATGGAAGTGGCTCAAAGTGATACAACCTTGTGCAAAGAGCTCAGTCACAGTGCCCAGGTCCTGAGTTCAAGCCCCACAACCAGCAAAAACAAACAAAAAACACCATAGATTTGATGGCTGAAATCAAGACATTTATTTCTCACAATTCTGGAGTCTAGACATCCTAGATAACCATCATCAGGTTCTGATGAGGCCTCTTCTTGTCTCACTCATCTGTCTGCTTTCTTTTAGTGTCTTCACATGGCAGAGAAAGAGAGAGAGAGAGAGACAGAGTCAGAGGCAGAGACAGACAGAGAAACAGACAGAGACAGAGAAAGAGAGATATAGAGGGATACAGAGAGAGACAGAGATAGAGGGAGACAGATACAGAGACAAAGACAGAGTGAGACAGAGAGAGAGGGGGAGGGAGGAAGGGAAGGAGGAAAGGAGAGAGGGAGGTAGATATCAAGCCAGGCTCTTTTTCTTCTTACATAGGGTGCTAATTCCACCCAGGGACCTCACCCTTGTTCCCCCATCTAAACCTGTAAGCTCTGAGAGGCCTGTCTTCAAATGCCAGAGCTTGAGGATAAGGACTTGAGCAGAAGGATTTAGGAGGGACACAAACATTCCATGAACAAGACAGTACAATATAAACATCAGGTCTTATTTTTACACATGTATTTATCTATCTGCTCTAACACCATCCATTGAAAAAGCTATCTTTTGTCTACCATCAATCACCTTTGCATATTTGCCAAAATTCAGTTGTCCTATTTTGTTGGCTTTATGTTCTGTTCCATTCATCTAGCTACCTGCTAATACTACAGTAAATATGACAATATGCATATAATATATATTATATAAACTATGATCTTTGCTTTATAGTAAGCCTCAAAATTAAGAAATGTAAGCTACCAGCTTTGTTCTTCATTTTGAAAGTTATTTTAACTTTTCTAGGTCCTTTGCATTGCCATATGAATTTCTGAATCATCTTGACAATTTCTATTTTCAAATGCTTGTGGAGATTTTAATTGGGATTATGTTGACTCTATAGATCCATTTGGAGAAATCAGCATCTTAGCAACACTCACTCTTCTTATCCATTTGCATAGTCCATGCACTGGACTACTAATATTTTGTGCTGATCAGGGTACTTACATGTCTTTCTGCCAGATTTAAACATTTTCATTTTGTCAGTCATGGGGCCTGAATTCAGATTCTGAGTGCTGTCCTTGAGCTCTTTTGCTCAAGGCTAACGCTCTACTACTTTGAGCAACAGCGCCACTTCTGGTTTTCTGGTGGCTAATTGGAGTTAGAGACTCAAGTACTGGCTTTGAACTGTGATCTTCAGATCTCAGCCTCTTGAATAGCTAAGAATACAGGTGTGAGCCACCAGCAGATGGCTTATTTTATGTTTTTGATGCTAATTGTGACTTCATTTTTATTTATTTATTTATTTTTTGGTCCAGTCGTGGGGCCTGAACTCTGGGTCTGGGCACTGTCCCTCAGTTCTTCAGCTCAAGGCTAGCGCTCTACCACTTGAGCCACAGTACCACTTCCGGCTTTTTTCTTTTTGCTTATGTGGTGTTGAGGATTTGAACCCAGGGCTTCAGGCATGCAAGGCAAGCGCTCTACCACTGAGCCACCTTCCCAGCCTCATGTGACTTCATTTTTAAAGCTCATTTTCTGATTGCTATTGATATCATGTGGATAAGTAACTGATTTTTGACTATTGAGCTTTGAATCTGAATCTTGTTAAAATATTTTTTTTAGCCCTCTAGCTCTTCTTGTAGATTTCATAGGATTTTAAAAATGTTATACATAGATAAAAACAACCATTTTATCCTCTCTGATCTGGCTACCTTTGTATCTTTCCCTTCCCTTGCTCAACTGTGCACTAGATATACACTAGAAGGAATGGGATCTATCTGGTTTGCTGCTGTGCTTAGAGGAAAGCATTCAGATTTTCTCTACCAATTGTCAAGTTGTTAGCATGTTAGCACCACATTTTTTTCTATTCCTAGAGTGTTTATAAGATAGGATCTTAGATTCTGCCATTTGCTTTCTCTACTTCTATTGAGGCGATCACATTGTTTTACGTATTTTAGTCATTTTATCATGATTATTATATCATTTTTTTTCAAGTGTTAAATCATGGTGCATGATTGTGACATATATTTCCAGTTAGATTCAACCGGCTAAAATTGTACAGAGAATTCTTTAATTTATAGTCAGGAGTAACTACATTTTTCTTAATGTCTTTATCTGTTTTTTTTTTTTTTTTTTTTGTATCTGGGCATTGTTACCCTAGCAGAATGAGATGGGAATGTTGTCTTCAATTATTTGTAAGAGTTTGTCTTGGATTCCTATTACTTTTTACTTAAGTGTTTGGAGGAATTTAGCATAGAGCCATTTGGGTCTGGAGTCTGTGTGTATGTGTATGTGTGCGCATATGTGTGTGTATGCTTGTAACAGTAAAATCTATTTCTATACAGATATTAAGATATCCAGATGGTCTAATTTTGAACTGCACATCTGTTATTTTGATTTTTTTCTAGTAGTTATTTATGTCATCTGAGTTGTCAAGTTCATTTGAATGATGTTGCTCATAGCATTTCTTTCTAATCTCTTTAGTATCCATAGTTTGTAAATGCTGCTTCATTCAGATCCGACTCTCATAATCTTTGTCTTCACTCATTTTCCCCTGGTCAATCTAGGGAAATTCACCAATTTTATAATTCTTCTCAGAGAATCATCTTATTTGTACTGATTTTCTCCATTATTGCTCTAAAATTATTTTTAATTTCATTGATTTTCTACTGGGAGCTTTATTATTACTTTCTTCTGCTCACTTAGGATTTAATTGGCTCTTCTCCAGTCTTTTAAGGTAGCAGCTGAGATCATTTATTTGAGTTATTTGAAGCTATTCTTTTTTCTTAATATTGGTTTTTAGTGCTGTAGATTCATCTCCAACTTAGCAGCCTCAACAAATTTTGATATGCTGCATTTGTGTGTGTGTGTGTGTGTGTGCGCACGTGTGCACACACACCAATACTGGGATCTTATACACTCACTTGACTTTTTCACTAAAGGCTAGTACTCTGCTGCCTAAGCCATACCTCTACTTCTGGTTTTCCTGTGGTTAGTTGGAGATAATGGTACCACAGACTTTTTCCTTCCTGGGCTGGTTTTGAACCATGAATCTCAGATCTCAGCTTTCTGAGTAGCTAGGATTACAGGCATGAGACACAGATGTCCAGCTCTAATTCATTTTTGCTGACTTTTTGGACCTATGATTATTTTGAATTATGATTTTTAGTTTCCTAATATTCATGTATTTTCCTAATATGCTTTCTTGTGGTTTTTAAGTTTTATTCTGTGGTAGTCAGAAATCACATAGCTTGAATAAAGTCTCCATTTATGTGTCCAGTGCACCATGATTAGAGTCATCTCTTCCATCAGTCAATGAAATCTTTTTATTTATTTTATTTATTGTAAAGGTGATGAGTGGGAGATTATAGTTAGAAAATTAAGGTAATGAGTACATTTCTTTTGAAACATTGTTACCCCTCCTTCATTTGCTCCCACTTACTACTCCCTACTCTCCTACCCCCAAGTTGTAAAGTTCATTTCCAGCTTAGTGTTTAGTATCACTGTTGTGTTAGTTCATGTTCATTGAGAATTTGTCTTATGACTCAGACAGAATAAACCCACTGGAAAAGACTGCATTATATAGTTTCTGAATAGTGTTCCTGCTGTTATTCTTGGCAGTCTCAGCATCCACGTGGATATCTACTCTCCCTTGTCCCCTCAGCCCCTTGAGCTTTTCATTCCCAATCATCTGTTCTTCCCATTTGGAGTTCCTATCCTAGGTCTTACTCTACGTCTCCCAGCCTGACAATAAGAGGTCTCTTTCTTTCCTCCCTCCTCATTGCACACTCCTCTTCTCCCCGTGAGAGAGTTCTTTATGCTTTATCTACCAAGTTTGTCTCCCACTCCTCTTCACCCTTACTCCATTAGGGCTCATCTCTGTCTCTCCAGGACATGCTCCTTGTCCTAGTCACTAAAGATCTGCTCATCAGAGCTATTAATCCAGAAGTCTGTTCTTAAACCTTCTCTTACTGACCAATAGCACTTCCTTCTTGAAGCATGTTTTCCCTTCAAGTTCTAATACTCCTAACCTTGCTTTGTTTTTTGTTTTTGTTCTCACTCACTTGTCATCCTTACTCAGCATTCTTTCCTGATTATCTTTTCCCACATGTCTCTAAGGATGGGACTTCCTAGTCCTCTGTCTTCTGTATTCATTGCCTGGGTGATTTTATGGAGTCTTGTGATGGTTAATCTTCATTGTCAACTTGATTGGCTCGATTAGCTCCTAGGATATGTCATGCACACTCTGGATATTTCTGTGAGGCACTTCCAGAGATGATTAACTAAGGAGGAAGTCTTGCCTTGAATTTGAGGCTTGAGTCCCAGAGGGAGAAAAAAAGAAAAAAGACATTGCTAGTGTAGGCACCCTCTTTCCCTGCTTCCTGGCCTCCATGATGTGGGTTGCTCTGCATTCCTCACCACGATGGGCTGAGGCTTCTGAAACCGTAAGCCTAAACTCAATCCACTCATTTCACTCAGAGCCACAGCAGCAAAAATCTGACTGCCACAAAAACCATCATGTTTATGTTGATGATTCCCAAGATGGATCTCTAGCCCTCATTTCATCCTTGAGTTCTAGATTGAGTCCAACTCCTGACCTGTTGTGTGCCAGTACCGGGCTTGAACTCAGGACATTTCAGTGTTCACGTATGGAGCCTGCATTACCTGATTCCAGTCCTTTTATCCCACATTGGAAGCTGCCTCTTCTCCAGCTTTCCCAACTCATTCACATCACTCATCACTCAGGACATTAATCTAGTGTCATTTCCATGTCTTACTTCCTTTTTTACTTTATATTAAAACCATTAGCAGTGTCTAAAATATGATGATTGAGAAAATGTAAATATAGATTGAATATTAGCTGATACTATTCTCTTGTATTAATGCTAACATATTTAAGAATGAAGTTTTATGACATTTACTGATATTTAAATGGCAAATCCTACATAAAAGAATGTATGTGTGTGTGAACGAGAGAGAGACAGAGACAGAGAGAGACAGACAGAGAGGGAGAGACAGAGCCCTTCCTACTGGTCCACTGGGCACTCATGCACTCATGCTGGGAGCAGATCAATGATACATATAAAGGAATACTTGCTGAATTTAGGTGAAGCATATACAGGAATTAATTATGCTAGGGTTTTGACTTTTCTTTGGACTTAAGAATGTTCACAATAAAAAGTTAAGGGTCCCAATGACAAAAAAAAATACAGAAAAGAATTCACCAAGACCTCAAGGGACATGCTTGTCTTTTTTATTTTCAGGGAAGATGAATTTTCCATCTGGAATATTTTGGAATAATAGAAGGTATGGGTGAAATAAAACCATGGTAGCATCTGTGTGAGTCATAACCATTACTGTCTCCAGTCATCACCATACTCTCATCTCTGTTCCTGTTCATCTCTGTCACCTCCTCTTTCTGCCCTCTCTGACCCCTGGCTCTGTTCTATGTGAGCTCTGAAAAGGATAAAGTCTGTTGCTTTTCTCCTCAAATAAATTCTCTGATGACTCCCAGACCCCTTCCCCCCAGTTCCTGGATAACAAAGGTGTTTCATTATCTCTACTTTATATTTGACCACAGTCATCGCCATCACTATCATCATCATATTATTATTATTATTATTTTAATTTTTAGGTAGTTGTACAAGGAGTTGCATTCAACAAAGCATTTTATGGATATAAGTAGTCTTGGTCAATGTCATCCCTTTGGACATTCTCATCCCTCCCACTTTTCTTAATTTTGTAGAATATACTGCATTTCATCCCTTTCTCCTCTTTATTTGTCTAGTCCCCCTCCCTTTGATCTAATCCCTCTATTTTGTAATATATAGTTGTATTGTAAAGATACTCTACAAAGGGTTTACAGTTACATGAGTAAGGAAATGAGTACACTTCCTATTGAGCATTGTTACTCCCTCCTTTTTTCCCCCTACCATCCATTCCCTCCCATCTTCCCCAACTTCTCTCTCCCCTCCCCCTACCCAAGCTATAAAGTTCATTTTCAACATTATATCTTGTACATCTCATTGTTTCAATGGGTCAACCTGTATTCTTATTTAAGCATTTTGTTATTTCCCTTCCCCTCCCCAAATTAGAAAAATGTATATACAAGATGCAGGGCACCTGATTCAAATACAGTGAAAACAGGGTTTATACCGTGGTAACCCCTCTAGTTTTAAGTACAATGTCCTTGTGATTATTTTCCTGATCTTTTTTTTTTTTTTTTGCCAGTTGTGGGGCCTGAACTCTGGGCCTGGGCACTGTCCCTCAGCTCTTCAGCTTAAGGCTAGCGCTCCACTACTTGAGTCACAGTACCACTTCCAGCTTTTTCTGCTGCTTATGTGGTGCTGAGGAATCGAACCCAGGGCCTCATGCATGCAAGGCAAGCACTCTACCACTGAGCCACCTTCCCAGCCCCTTCTTGGCCTTTGATTTAGCCTTTCTAAGGATTGTTCTGAATTCTCCCCTGAATCTACCATATTTACACATGGCCTTTGCTTGCAGCCCTGGCTCACAACCCAGATTTCCTGCCTTTCTCTCAGAGCCTTCTCTCTTCTCTCTATACCTCTGAGTCTCTCAACTGATGCCACCTCCCATGCTTCCAAGATCACTGTGCTCTCTCTCCCGTCATTTTGTTTTTGGTGCCAGACTACCAGATTTCCCTGGAAAGTAGGTAATTTCTCTCCTTCCCTCATTTTCAAGTATCATCCCCTCTTCTTTCCCTCTCTTTTTCCTTCTCTTTTTTTCTTGACAGTATTGGGGTTTAAATTCAGATCCTCATCTTTGCTAGAAACAGAAACAGTCAGATAAGTTGATGTTAGGTGAAATGAACTCCAAGATAAGGACTCAAATGTTTTTTTTTCTTTCTTGTGATTGTTTCTAACCTATTTATAAGATGATTGCTTTGTTGCTTTGTATTCCCTCCCCCACAGTATAACCCCTGTTTTCACTGTATTTGATGTTGGTATAATTTGTTTAAATAGGGATACAGGTGGACCCATTGCAACAATGAGATGGTTTTTTCCAGGCAAAGTCTCACATTTTTGCCTGCGCCTAGCCTTAGGTGATCCCTTATTTATGTCTCACCTGGCTTGTTTGTTAAGATAGGGGGTTTCACTAACATTTTGTCTAGACTAGCCTCACACCATGGTCCTCCCAACCTCTGTCTGGCCAGTAGCTTGGACTATGGACAAGAGCCACTGCATTTGGCCTTCCTCCTTATTTAAGTAATTGAACTCACTCTCAAATTTAATCTGATCACATGGTTACCTAGGGAGAGACTACATTTCTCTAGCTTCCTGGTAGTTAGTTGAGCTCATGTGACTGTTTGGCTCTATGGGCTGGCAGGGAAGTGCTTTGTGCAACTTCGGTTTGTCTACTCACCGTGGTCCTTTGTCTTGATCTACTTGTCCTGATCTTTTGTGTGTGTGTGTACCAATTCTGGGGCTTGAACTCAGTGCCTGGGTACTGTCCCTGGGTTTCTTTTGCTCAAGGCCAGTGCTCTACCACTTGAGCTAGAGCTCTACTTCCAGCTTTTGTGTGTGTGTGTGTAGGGGGGGGTGATTTACTGGAGGTAAGAGTTTCATGGACTTTCCTGTTCAGGTTGGTTTTGAACTATGATCATCAGATCTCAGCCTCCTGAGTAGCTAGGATTACAAGCGTGAACCACTGGAATTTGGCTCACCCTGGTCTTTTGTCCCTAGTCTTTTTCCATCTACCAGACTAGAATGTGGTCATGTTCTGGGTCAGCTTTGACCCTATAGAGAGGGCCCTATCTCATGTCATGGCAGAGAAGCAAATTAGAGAGATCTAGCATTACAGACTGACACCATGGAGCAGAAGTGTCCACTAATCCTGGACCACCTGCATCCCTTAGAGTCGTTAATCAGAGAAATAGACTTCCATTTAATTGGGGCCATTATGTGTTAGAATCTTTGTTATAGCAGCCAAATTTGCCTTAAATGGTACAGTCATTTTCTAGCTATGAACTTAGGAAAATCACTGCATTGTTTTACTGCTCCTGCATCTCCATGCAGGGAAGTTGCCAGCGATGCCTATTTCCTGGCCTCATGGTGAGGGGTGAATGTCTTCCTTTCTGGGTGGATTTGCAGCAAGCTCTCAGTACATGTTGGTTATTACTCACTCATCGTCATAATTCTAAGTGCTCCCTGAGATGAGACAAAACAAGCACTTGTTTGCCTATGTTTTTCTATCCATGAAAGAACAGTTCTTCTAGAACAGTGTCTTCCCAAAATAGAAACTCAACAAAGACTTGTCAAATCCTGACAATGAATGGGTACATGAATACCCTCCCTGTTCATACTTTCCCCTCCTTCCTCCACATGTGAATTCATTCATTCTGCTCACTGCCACTTGACAGCCCTATGCATTTCAGCTGTCTTTTGGCATCTCTCGAGAACAGAGGAGGAGGCAGGTACCTCAACGGGTCCATCTTAACTGCTCTTGGAGGGCACGGCCTCATGTTTAAACACAAGCAGCCAGGACACTCATGGAGGCTTCCTTTCTTCCTTCCTTCCTTCCTTCCTTCCTTCCTTCCTTCCTTCCTTCCCTAGCCACTCTGACAGGAAAGCACTAACAGTCCCACTGTGGATTTCAGTCACTCCGAATGGGAGTCAGGTTGAGTCCTTGCTCTCCTACCTTGCTCTGTCTCCCCACGCTCCAGGGACGTGCTTCTGTGCTATGTGGCTGGATTTTTGTCAGAAAGAAACAAGTCTGCTTCTTTAGTTTTGCCTCCCCAAGGAGGGAGCATTCCTGGCTGTGCCTCCTGGCTGTTGGTCCCACTGCTGGAGCCAGAGATGGTGGGGGAGCTGGGAGTAGCTGTTCTCTCACCAATGGCTCCGAAAGCCCAGCCGTGGCCTGTACATTGGGCTGCTCCAGAGTCCCTGTCTGGTGAGACGTGATTGCCCGCTGGTAGACACAGATGTGCACCATTTACCCACATAAATAATTGTTTACTATGTAAGCTGAGATGAGCATTCTAAGAAAAACTTCCTGAGGTTACAAGAATATATGATATGAGACTGTTGTCTAGATCTGTGGACTCACAGAAGTGACATTTGAGCGGAGAGAGCAAGAAAGCCTCTGGTTTCACTGGGGAACAGAAGGAGAGACTTTTGTAAGTAGTGGGATCAGCATGCATAAAGGACCAGTGGTTAGAGACAGCACAGAACAGCATGACTGGCACACAGAAGGAATGAGGGTGGGCTGTATAAGGTCCTGTTCAGCCGTATGAAGAATTTTACTCTTCATCTTGGCAGTTTTAAGAAGAGGGTGACATGGTCACCCCCCTATCTTAAGGAGCTCAGTCTGTCTGCGTGGTGGAGATAGTTTAGAGGAGATCAGAGGGGAGGTGTAGAGTGAGAGTTAGCAGGCCAATGCTGACATTGTGACCAGAGCTGAAGGCAGCAGAGGCTAACTGGAGAGCTTAGCTGAGGATAGGAGTGGGGAGACAGACAGAGCGCTCAGTGCTAGCATTCTTTTAACTTTTTTGGTCGTGGGTCCTGAACTCTGGACCTGGACGCTGTCCCTCAGCTCTTCAGCTCAAGGCTAGCGCTCTACCACTTGAGCCACAGTGCCACTTCTGGCTTTTTCTGTTTATGTGGTGCTGAGGAATCGAACCCAGGGCCTCATGCATGCAAGGCAAGCGCTCTACCACTGAGCCACCTTCCCAGCCCCTCAGTACTGGCATTCTAACCACACCCTTGAAGGACATGGGCCTGGAAGGTCAGGACAGGCCTGTCAGGGGGCAAGCAGGTTTCTAGGCCATTCTCCCAGGTAGAGAGGTAGTCAAGGTTTGGAAAGAAAGAATAAGGAGTTTGTTTTCAGACTTTCTGAGTACATGATACTTCAGTGCTGCCACGTGGCCAGGGGTGCAGGAAAGCAAGGCAGGGCAGGGGTGCACACCAGGGAGCTGGGGGCCTGCAGGTGCTGACTGCACTCACACTTGACTATTGGCAGCTGAGAGAAGAGCTCTGAGAAGGGAAGAGAAATGGTAAAGAGAGAGAGAGAGAGAACGCACATGATATAGAGATACACACATCTCAGAAGGAAATTCAGGAGAAAGAGATGCAAGCCTGGAGAAGAAGGACCTTCCATGCAAGCCGCAGAATACAGAAGCCAGCAATGAAGAGCTAATCAGACCTGAACTTATAAATCATTGAAAAAATCTCTAAATGAGGAAAACCCCAGACTAAAAACTAAACAACAAAATGATATGAAATGTTTGTGCTATATTCAAAAGATGAAGATGAACACCTTTAAATTCCCTAAAGCTGATTTAATACAAATTAAGATGAAGGAACGACAGTATGCAGAAGAGGAAAATGACATGACCAACAGATGCAGGGCAGTGTCCCTGAGTCCCAGGGGCTCTAACCCATCAATCTGGCAAACATTAAATGAAAACTTTACTGGTAATGCTGGGAAATAGACACTTAGATCCCTTTGGCAAACTACATTTGGAGGGAAATTTGATAGAATCTGTTAGCATTCTAACCAGAAATACCTCCCTTTAGAGTATCTAGTAAAAGAAAACCTCAAACTGGTGACTTAGACTTGTACTCCTAGCTACTCAGGAGGGTGAGATCTGAGAACCATGGTTCAAAGCCAGTCTGGGCAGACAAATTCAAAAGACTTTTATCCCCAATTAACCAGCAGAAAGCCAGAAATGGAGATGTGGCTTAAGTGGTAGAGCACCATCTTTGAGCAAAAAAGCTAAGCAGGTACATCAGTTTAGCCCCAATATTAGTACAAAAAGAAAGAAAAGAAAACTTACATATATAAGATACATTTAGTTACAAAGAAGTGCATTGTGCAATTAAAAATGGGTTTTTCTTTTTTTTAATTTTTATTGTGAAAATACTGTACAGAGGGGTTACAATTACATGGGCAAGA
>NW_012267235.1:14534633-14547319 GCF_000151885.1 Dipodomys ordii | reverse complement strand
CCTTCCCCTCCACAAATTATACCGACATCAAATACAGTGAAAGCAAGGGTTATACTGTGGGGGAGGGACATACAAAGCAACAAAGAAATAATCTTATAAATGCATTAGAAACAAATGCATGAAAGAAAAAAAACCATTTTAATACATATCTTAGGGTTCATTTTCCTAACATCACCTTATCTGACCTTTTCTGATTGACTCAGACATATACTAGATATTGCAACTAAGGGAAACCATGGGACCTATGTTTCTTTGGGCTTGGCTTACTTCACTTAATATAATTTTTTAAAAATGGGTTTTTCTTAAAGACAGGATCTCACTATGTATCTTAGGCCAGAAAATTTCAATCCTCCTACCTCATCCTCCCAAGTACTGGGATTACAGGCATGAACCACTATACTCAACCTACAATTAAAAATTTTAAATTAAAGTACATGAAAAAATATCTTACTTACAAAGTTATAAAGACTAGAATCAATATAAATCCATTGGCTCTGTACAGATGTTTTTCACCTTACAATAGGGGCGTGTCCTAGTAAACCCATCGTAAGTAGAGAATGTGGTAAGTAGAAAATGCAGCTGGGAGCCCAGCACAGTGCATAGCATCTGGTGGTTCCCCTCCTGATCCTATGGTTGACAGGAGCAGCAGCTGGTAGCCGGAATTGCTGGAGACTATTCTATAGCATTTACTTAGCTCAGGAATAGATCAAATTTCAAAGTTTAAAGTATGGTTTATAGCAAATTCATGTCACTTTATCACCATTGTAAAGTTAAAAAAAGACTGAAGGTAAGTTGAGAATTTTCTGTGTACTTATATGTATGTGTACATGTGTGCATGTATATACTGTATATAGAATTGTCATATATAAAAACTACACATAAACGAATATGTATATTTATGAACCACATATATGCAAATGGGCCATCTTGTGTGAAAAGGTGTCTTTGTGAATACCACATGGCGATCCTTAAATGTTTCACATTGGTTTCTCCGGAGGAAAAAAGGAGTTTGGGAGCTGAGATTTGGGGAGCCTGTTGAAATTCACATGTTGTTTGGGAAACTTCTGCGTACTTCAGTGAGGCAGAATCTTGCATAAGCTGAATAAAGATTACAAAAAATTATAAACAGGAGAAATTCAAGATTATTTTTTTAAGCCAAAAGAAGGGCAGAGGAGAGTCAGGTTCTGGTGGCTCATGCTTATAATCCTAGCCACCTAGGAAGCTAAGACTTGAGAATCACAGTAGAAAAGACTCTAATTAACCAGCAAAAAGCTCTTATGGCTCAAGTGGTAGAGCACCAGTCTTGAGTGAAAAAGGCAAAGGAGAGCGTGAAACCCTGAGGTCAAGCCCCAGGACAGGCATAAAAGTAAAAGGAAAATGCCAGAGGGGATGAAACAACTCCTAACTGGCTCAGCTGCCCAGTCTGACCCTGACTGGCTAGGGAAACACCCGTCCCATTCCCCCTTTGGCTGGTGGCCAGGCACCCATTGGTCCTGTGTGAAGTAGGGGTGGCAGCCATCAGCCTGCTGGAGGAGCCCCACATGAGGAGCCCCTGGCACCTGTGTAAGTGCTCTGACCTCCTGTTGCAAGCACATTGACTCTCCCATTCATCCACATACCCTGGCAGAATATTTTCGAATAAATCATGAGCCCGGCAGTTACATTCTCCAAACCACACTGGAAAAAGGATTATGGTATTTACTGTGGGGACAGCAAGATTGATTTTTCACCCAGAAAAAAATCTGCCAGGGCCTTGATTTAGGGAGCCAGCCATCAGCGCAGGTTAGCTCTGATTTATATCAGCTTGCCTCTCCCACAGGCTCCTCTTCCGCCCCAGTGGACAGTTTGGGGTGGGACAGGTCTGCAGCAGGTGTGGTTCCTTTAAAGATGGCCAAAGATAGCAAGGCAAGCACAGCTGAACACCCATGCCTGAGCTATTTGTGTTTATAGCCCCTTTCTCTGATTGTGGTCTCTTTTCTAGGCATGGGTTTCCTGGATTTACAGTAAGCACCTGATGATAGCTAAGCAAAGCACTGTGAACTCTGCACATGATGGACTTCCATTCTGACTTAATTGCTCTTGGCTAGATGAGTTTGATCAAGTCAGTTTATGCCCCTGGGCCTTGGTATTAAATAATAATCTTTAACTTCATATGGTATCATGAAATAATAATAATCTTTCCTTGTGTCATGAAATAATAATAATCTTTTACTTCATACTGTGTCATGAAATAATAATGATGATCTTTAACTTCATATGGCATCATGAAATAATCTTGTAAGGTACTCAGTTTGTCTCAACAAAGCCATAGCTTGATTTAGTATGACTCAGTTCCCAATTACTATTTTGTTTTGTACTGATAGTGAGATTTGAACTCAGGGCCTCACACTTTTGCTTAGATTTTTTTCATACAAGGCTGGTACTCTACCACTTGAGCCACACCTCCACTTTGGGCTTGTTTTCTGATTCACCCATGATTAGAGTCTCATGGACTTTTCTGCTTGGGCTGGCTTTGAACTGTGATCTTCAGATCTCAGCATCCTGAATAGCTAGGATTGCAGGCATGAGCTACCAATGCCTGACCCTAGTTAAATACTACTAACTGCAAACCCTCTCTACTGAAGTTCCCTGGGCCTAAAGGCCCAGTGATGTTATTACTATAGGTCTCCAAAAGCCTCACCCAGCTGTTCCTCTGTGTCCCTGGCTGTGGTGGCCCATGGGAGATACAGCCATATCCATCAGAGTCACCCACAGATACACCATTGCTACTCCACACTCAAACATGTCTGTCATCTGCTTAATTCTCAGTCTACTTCAGACAATCGTATCCCAAAGGCTCTGGATTCATAGACAATCTAGAACATATAACTGCCATGGACAAAGCCTTCCTTGGTGAGCTGCAGAGCAATCGGCTACTTTACTTCTACTTGCCTCCACATAGAAAAGACCAGCTCAGGAAGACCCTGAACCTCTCTGCTTCTATTGAAGGCTTACCTTCCCATTGCCTAGCACCTGTCCTCCATCTTGACATTGTCTTGTGTGATTCACACCAGGGGTAGCTACTCCTTCTAAGGAAAACCTCACTCCCTTGGTATATGGTGGTCATAGGTTCTGGCTCCTCAATCTTCAATAACTCCCCCCAAAGTATACTGATGCTCTCTCTGTTTCCTCTATGAGTGAGGAGCGGGGCAGGGAAGGGCATCCTGCTGTTGCTGAGTGAAGGCCTCCCTCTGCTATTAAAATGGCACTGGGTCATGGCATAGCTCATGCAAAAGCAGCATGCATTTTCTTGCAGCTTCTAATCTCCTCCTCCCATGATCCTCTCTGCCCCAAATGGGAGTGGGCACCACAAGGTCTTGGAGCTTCATAACTGGGCTTCATAGCTTGAGCTACCAAACAATTCTGAGTTTAAAAGGCTTGTATTCAGGTAAATGGAGATTTCATGGTTTGCTCCAAGAACAACTTATGAGTATTTGTGTTACTAAAAAGCACAACAGGGTGATTTTCCTAAAGGAAGGGAAGAGTTACCTGCCCTAAAGATGAACCTAAGATTTGTGGAAGGAACTATGAAGGCATTGTGACTTTCTGTGGTACTGGGGTTTAAACTCAGGGCTTCTCATGAACTAGGTTGGTGTTCTACCACTTGATCACATCTCCAGCTCTGTGTTTTGCTGGTGCTAATTTTCCTTTCTTTAGAATTATTTCCTTCAAATGCAAAGGGGTTGTAAAAGGTGTTTCAAGTTAATACGTCAATTTATGTGTACATTGCATTTAGATCAACGTCACCCCTTCTATCATTGTCCCTGCTCCATCTTTTACATTACCACTCATCTCTTCAAGTTATTTCTTTTCTTTGTTTCCTTTGAGATAGGATTTCACACTTTTTTACCTGGGTTGGCCTCAAACCTTTCCTTCTGCTCAGAGCCTCTTGATGAGATAGGATCGCATATGTGAGCCATGGGTGCCTTGAAGGCATTACGGCTTTTTTAGTAGCAGGGTTGTCATTCCCCAGCTCAGTGCACCCAGTGCTTAGAAATCTTAGTGTTTAGTAGCACAAAGCCTTGGAGACACGACTGTGCAGATACTGTAACATGTATGGAGCCCAAGGTAGGAAGGGACGCTGGCATTACCCAGTGCATCTCTAAGCATCATTAACTACCCCTTCTGAAATGTCCTTTCTGGTTTGTCTTGTATATTCTCCACGCTAATATTTTAACAGTTTTCAAAATATACAAAATTGATCTGTTTTCAATGGAGTGGTTCCATCTCATGAATCAAGACCATTCTGCTGCTTGCATCTTTTATGCCTGTGATAAAGTCCTTTCTGTGCCCACATGGGGCCAGCCTCCTCTGCCTCCACAAAGCCACATTAAAATGATTCAGACTGGTGCCCATCAACCCTTAATAGCTAGAATCAATAACCCTTCTCTCCACATGGGATTAATGAGTGCCTCTTTCCCCAACAGGATTTCTACACATCAGAAACATCTACAAGGGAATGGAGGTGCAAGGTGATGAAAATAATCTTCTTCTATATGCATCCAGATTACTTAGGAAGTAATTAATTCAATTAATGAAAAGTAAAGTGTAATGCAAGTGAAAGGGGTTTCACAACAGTTTATCCCAAGCTGGGCGTAACTGAGACAATGTCTTGGACTTAGACTTCTGCTTCCAGTCCCAGTGGAGGGAGGCTGAGGTCCACACAGCATTCCCCTCTTTCTGACTTCCTCCCATCTTGTCATCATCAATGAATTCAACCAATTTCCCTAAATTAGCAACATCCATTGCTTCTGAACAAGAGACAGGGGCTGAGCGGCAGAATGTTCAGAAAACAGTGGTCTATGCACATAATATTCACTATATCTGATTGATATCTAATTATCTTGATGTCCAACTACTAAAACCCAAAAGGACTTAAATATCTACTGTTGATTAGAATGTCATTATTCCTGAGTATGTATCTGTCACATAAGGCAATTTCAGTTAATGACATGACAGTGTGATTTATTGTTTATGGACTCCTCAGCCCTCTTTTAACCATTAATCGGTCTCTAATCAATGTAGGTCACCCTGGTAAACTCTTTAGGGCATTTGCTGGAGGACAGGCTTAGTCTCAGAGAAGTTTAGAGGCCTCTGATATGTCTCCATCCTGGGAGATATAGCTTGGAACTGAACATTCCCTGAAAAGACCATATGTTGAGTTGGTTTACGCCTGTTATCTTAATTACTCAGGAGGCTGAGATCTGAGGATCAATGGTCGAAACCAGCCTAGGCAGGAAAGTCTGTGAGACTCTTATCTCCAATTAACCAGGGAAAAAAAAGAGCGAGAAATGGTGCTATGGCTCAGGTGGTAGAGTACTAGCCTTGGAGTAACAAAGCTCAGGGACAGCTACCAGGCTCTGATTTCAAGCTTCATAACTAGCACACATAAAATAGACCATGTGTTGAAGCCCGTGTGTCTTATTAGGAGGTGGTGGAACCTTCCAGAGGTAGGGCTCAATGAGAGTCCTTAGAAGGGTGGCCTTGTTTCTTCCTGCCATCATTAGGAAAGCAGCTTTGCCCTACCATGCACTATGTCTACCTCGCCAAAAAATACCCTGAACAAAGGAGCCCACCAACCACCATCATGATGGAAAGGTCAAAGGCCATGAGCCCAAATCACCCTTCCCTCCTTGGCAGTTGATTTTCTTAGGTGTTGTGTCACAGTGCTGGAGAGCTGCCTACTGCTGCTAAGGCACTTTGAGGTGATAGTTATCTTAAGACTGGAGGCAAATGATGAATTGCAGTGGTTTGCATATTAGCTTGCATATCAGTTCATTGCCTGAGAAGCTGTGAAAAAAAATCCATATGTCCTTTCCAACAATGAAAGCAAGTATATTCATTGAGTGAACAAAGCCAAGGGGTCTATGTGTGCAAGGACCATGGGTTCATACTCACTTGGAGAAAAGAGGAGCCACGGTGATTTGCGGGCAAACCACTGGGTGTCCATTTTTTGCTGCTTAACAAGGCAACATGATCCCAGAGGAGTAAGGTGAATTGAGAGAGAGGGGTGGGGCCCAATGAGTGTCTTTTGCATGGGGAGGAATGAGGAAGGGAGTGTGCAGGCTTGGGGTGGTGGGAGGGGAATATAGGTCTGTGGACAGCAAGCATGCCAAGCAAGTATGGATACTTCTGCACAGGTCTGCCTTGGCTTCGTGGGAAGGTCCCGGAATATCTTCATGAATAACATTGTCCCTATGGGTGTGAGAGAAAACCTATTGTGTGGCTCCATTCACAGAAAATTGGAGCCAGTCCGTGGTGACAGAGAAGAGCTAGCGCTTAAGGTTGGGTGAGAGGGTGTGTTTAGTCAGGGAGCCAAGGGGTCATTTGAGAGTGAGAGGTGTGTTCAGGAATCTTGAATGTGGTGATAATGCTAGAGGGGGATGTATATACCAAAGCTCATCCAACTGCACACCCCTCATGTGTGCAGTTTAAGATCCAGCCATGACATTGCAATTAAATGGCGAAACCATTTATGAATGTCGTCAGAATTTCTCATCAAGGGCAAGGCTTTGAAATACATCTGGATTTTGTCCCTGCTCCTTAGATGTAGAGCCTAGGGTAAGTGACTTAAGATCTCTGGGCCTCAGTGTCCTCCTCTATAAAATGGGAGTTGCAACCTGCTTACCTCGTTCTAGTCGCTGTGTCAATGAACTGGATGGTAATGGAGACACACATACAAAGCCCCCAGGTAGTGCCTGACATTTACTTTTGCTGCCCACTGAAGAGTGGCAGTGCTGGTAGCTGGTGGACGAGCCCTAGTGTGCACCTGTTTGTACATTTCCATGTCCTACTTTGCCCAAGGACTGTTAGGTAGGAACCTAGTGTCTGCAAGTGTTAAGGGGGAAGGGAGGGAGGTGCTGTGGACTTGGGCTATGGCCTGAGTTCAGCCATGAATCTCCCTCTTCCTCGCCATCTCTGCAGCCCCTACCCTCCTCCCTGCCAGATTGTAGCTCTATTGATTTTTTTTTGTAACAGTCACTAAACTGCTACATTTACCGACTCATTCAGTCTTTTATCATATCGAATAACACAGTGCATTTTTGGAAATCACATTGCCTTGGTTCCTTCATAGCCTCTGCAAATCAAATTTATTTTACCATTGAAAATGTCAAAAGGATTCAACCAAAGGAAACCCGATGATTTCTGGGATGGGAGGACTCTGAAGCCAGCTCCTGGGCTACAGTGTGGAGGCAGCTTGTGCCCTCCGCTCTAGAGGCTGTCTGTATATATTCTCTGAGCATTGTGGGGAGAACACAGCTTTAGGTCTCACTGGGGCATGCTTTTATGGGAGGAAGGACCCATGGGAGGCCCAGAGGGATGAATGGTACCATTAGATGACACTTTCCTGTAGCAGGTTGGGAGACATAGAAACTTGGAGCAGTGGCACTCAGGGAGGTGACCGGCTGGAGAGGCACAGACTCAGGCCCCAGCCAACTCACCCACAGCACAGAACTTCAGGCCAGGTTTGCACACATGGAATAAGGCCACGAGGACAGAATTCACAGGTGGATTTCAGGACCTGGTTGCTCTGGGGTTGAGTCCCAGCTCTGCCATTTCCCAGCTATGAGGTGTTGCTTAGGTGGTATAACTTTTCTGAGAGCCTCATGTTGGCCCCCACATCCAGATTTCCAATCTCTCTCTCTCTCAATATACATTGATTCTAAATTCGAATCTAGACAGACTATGAACATTAGGCAATTCTATAAAATCATGTAAAGTATACAAGCACTCATCTAGAGTTCTTGGGGATGGCTCTCCAAAGGCCTAGAGGAGAAAGGTATCCATGTGTGGAGGAGAAATCTCAGCATACCTTGACGGAACACCTACTGTGGGCCAGGACCTACTGCATCCCCAAGGATGCAGGTACTCCCTGTGATACTCCCTGAGTCCCAGGCATCAATGCCTGTTGGGACACAGGCATTGGCAGCAATGGAGGGTTACTCAGAAGCCTGTGTTAGAGGAACAGAGGTGAGACCAAAGCATCTGGGCTGTGGCAGGAGTGGCAGGTGCATTCGTGGTTAGAGGTTAGTGGTTAGTGACAGAGGCAGATGTGCAGCAGGACTCGGGGTGGCAAACATGACAGATGAGGCTAAGACATCAGTCAGAGCCAGCTCCTGGCATTCTGATGTAGGACAAAGATGGAGAGAGTCCAATCCTGGGAGAAGACTGTGGGTGTTTTACATGGGAGTGTCTAGAGTCCCCAAGCACACCCCTGAGAACTGACTTACAGGATAAGCATAGAGTTTCACCCTCAGGTAAGATTTGTCACAGAAAAAGCTACAGAGAAGGAGAGCGGCAAAGGGAGCAGGTGCATGGAAGGAGGGCAGGGAGAATCCCAGGTGTGGGCCCCCAGGGGACTCCTTCAGCAGTGGCTGCTCATGGCTACAGGTGTGAAATGCACCCATCAGGGACCCTCACCGGAACCCGGTGCCCAGAAATTTCGTTGCAGGTCAGGTTATACAGACACCTTTGGCCTAACACCTAAATCTCAGACTCCCAGAAAGAAGGCATAAGATGGTTATACAACAATGTAGGCAAGAGCCTTCTTTTACCTCAGCTCCCACTAGCATCCTCAGGCTGACTTGCATGAACCTTTTCTTGAAGGAGCAACCATGGCCTGCTATGTACTCTTTTCTGCCCATAGGACAAGGATTCACTGAGTTTGCCTGGAAGCCCTTGTGTTATATAGATTGGGGGTGGAACAGGCCAGAATGGAGGCAGAGAGGCCAGAGAGAAAGCAGAGACACATTTTCTAGAAGGAGAATAAAAGCCACCATTGCATAGTACTTACTATTGAGGTGCTTGTTGAAGATAATGAAGTGAAGGCGTTGTGTGGCCTTCTTAACTTTGAATAATGTACCTATAGAAATAACTAGAATTTTCCATTCATTTGTTCAACTGACGTTGACGAGTTTTTAATGGGACAGTGCTGATTTGGGGGTCAGATGCACTGAGATGAATGAATGTACTCTCTACTTTGAAGCATTTATCTAGTTCAAGACACAGATGCACAAAAGTCCTAACAAAATGGCATAATGGAAGAATAACAGTATTTTCCAGTTACAATCAGCTGGAAATTCACTTTGGGTAAAATGTAAGCCAGGCAATAAAGGAATCAGTAGGAAGAATGTAGGAAAATGGGGAATCAAAGGATACACTGTAGCACCCAGGAAAGTGAGTGGCTCCAGGGATTGGTGAGGAGAAAATGCAAGGTTTCTTCAAAGCTCTGGGGTAAGAAACTAAATGGCTCTGAGCATTTTTCTACCTTGGCTCACCTGCTGATAACCTGAGGACCTGTGGGAGAATCTGAGTGGTCTCTTCAGGTCATCCCTGACCTCGCCAAGTCTTTTTGGCAGATGGCACTACTAAGTCCAGAACTACACAGAAGGAAGAGCTCTCCACAGAAGTGTACATCCGGTTGCCAGAATAGGGCTAGACTGGCTAAGGCTCATGGCCCAGGACTCATGATTCTCCCAAACTCCATTTTTGTTTTCTTTTTGTCAGTTGTGGGGCTTGAACTCAGGGCCTAGACACTGTCCCTGAGCTCTTTCACTCAAGGCTAGAGCTCTACCACTTTGAGCCACAGCACCCTGGTGGTTTTCTGGTTGTTTATTGGATAGGAAATATTACTCATTACCTTCCTCACGTAACTGTAACCCCTCTGTACAGTATCTTTACAATAAGAATATATACAGAAAAAGAGAGACTCACAGACTTTCCTCTCCAGGCTGGCTTTGAACTGTGATCCTCAAATCTCAGCCTCCTAAGTAGCTAGGATGACAGGCATGAGCCACCTGTACCCTTCTATTCATGAATTTTTTAGGAAGGTATAAAATTGCCTAAAAGAAAGACAACATTGTTTGGCATTACAGTTAAGCAATTCATGCAACTAACTTCTTGCTACTATAATTGTAGGGCAAGGGTCTTGTGGAAGTTCCCAGAAATTTTCCTTAAAAGAGGGCAGCATTCTTTGCCCACTTCTTGTATCCAGCATGGGTCCTGTGTGTGTGTGTGTGTGTGTGTGTGTGTGTGTGTGTGTGTGTGGTCCTACAGTATTTGGGGAGTGTATCTTTAGTCTGCTCTTTTTACTAGTCATCAACTTGCTAGTTGATGGCTTTGGTTGATTTCTTGTAGGAGAAGACGTTATACTGATACCTCTTTGGGAGTTGATGGCTGTAGGAATGGTCTCCATGACTGACAGCTCAGCTCTCAAGGCCTACATAGCTGCTTAAAAAAAGTTACAGTGTGTGGGCTAGGAAGGTGGCTTAGTGGCAGAGTGCCTGCCTAGCATTCATGAAGCCCTGGGTTCAACATCTCAGTATCACATAAACAGAAAAGGCCAGAAGTGGCGCTGTGGCTCAAGTGGTAGAAGGCTAGTCTTGAGCAAAAGAAGCTCAAGGACAATGCCCAGGCCCTGAGTTCAAGCCCTTCAACTGGCAAAAAAACGTTACAGTGTGTGTGAAGAGGTTGGAGGAGGCAGTGGGCAGAGAGACCAGTCTACCTGTACTGAGAGGGCCAGTGGCCATCTGGTCTCTCATTTGGCTTGTGTCCTCTGCTGTTGAACTGTGGCTTTGGTCCCCAGAAGCCCCCTTAAAACTGTGGAGTGGGATTCCCTGGCCTCTAAACTTATGGAACTACATCCAGCTCTGAGCCAGACCCCCAGCAGGTTCCTATGAATGTAAGTTTGACTCTAGACAAAAGGAACAGCCAAATCTAGGTCTACCTTGGTGAATTTCTTCCACTTGGCAGAAAGGCAACTATGATAAGGCTCCTTTCACCATGAACAGGAGTCTCCAGGTAGCTGCTTGGAATGTCTACAAAGCAGGAATGACTCCTCGTGGGCTTGGGGGGCAGGTAGTCAGAATTTTCCAAGCATGCTAAAGACCCTTTTTGTGGCTGTACCCCATTCTGCCAGCACTTGATAACTTGGGATGTAGACAACAATCAGATGCAGTCATATCCTAACTTGCTCCATGTCCATAGCCACTAGCAAGACAGGGGGAGCAGTATTGGGAAATCCAGAATAGCATTAATGAAGTGAGTAGGGCTTTGCTACGAGTTGCTCCAAGGATCTAGTCAGCAGGAAAAAACAATGTGAATATCCGGTGTCTTGGTCATTCTTTTCTGCAAGGTGAGAAGAATAAAGGGAGACCAAGGCTGGTGGACCAGGGGGCAGCAGTTGCTCACCACAGCCATGAGTGGGAGCTCTCGGGCTCCTGTGGTTTGTGTTTAGACTTGACCATGAAGGGTCGGAAGGTGTCACAGTAACCATGTGACATTGTCTGATGTTGCTGTCCTCAGAAACTGCTCACGTGCTGTAGAGCACCAAGCTTCACTGACATGGTGGGGCAGATTCTCAGTTGTGGGGGAGGCTCTCTTCTTTCTCACCAGAAAAGAGTCTGTCTGACCAGACATTTTCCCTTGTCCTCAAACCCGGAGTCACCTCCCCAGGGAAGCTCAAAGGTCCACAATAGAGACAGGAAATGTTTTTAGAACATGAGTGCTTCGTTAAATAATTAAACCGAATTTCTGTTTTAAGCTTTTCAGTCAGCTGGGTGGTGGGAACATGTAATATAGTAACATTTTAATCTGAATTTTTGTGTCGTATGTTGAGATCTTGACTTCAAGGTGGCAAAGGAATGGGGTGAGGTCTTCAGAAGAAAGATGAATGCTCTGATAAAAGAGGCTCCGTGGAGTTGCTATACTTTGTCCACCGGGCAGACACAGCAAGAAAGCACCATCCAGCAGCCTGGAAGCAGGCCCTCCCCAGACATGGACTCTGCCTGCACCTGGAACTTGGATTTATAGGCCCTAGAACTGTAAGCAAAAACATGTCTGTCATTAATAAGCCACCTGGTCTATGGCATCTTGCTACAGAGCCCAGGGAACTCAGACATGAGCCATTATGTTTCTGGCTTTCTCCATGGCTGCATCTCTTTATAGGAAGCTGACGCAAGTGTGGGAGGGTCAAGACCCACAAATCCTCAGAGCGATGTCATCAAAGTGACGGCTGGAGGAAGACATATATGCTGGGATCTTGTTTCAGTCAAACAGAGGGTTGTATTGATAGTAATTCTAAGAGTTGCTGGGACAAATGAACATGTTTGGCAATAATTTCAAGTTATCTTACCTGAAAATAGAAATATAATTTACATTCTTAAAAAAATTGTTTTGACTGATCCTGAGGCTTGAACTCTGGGCCTGGACACTGTCCTTGAGCTCCTTTTGTTCAAGATTAGCACTCTACCACTGGAGCCACAGTGCCACTTCTGGCTTTTTCTGTGATTTCATTGGAGATAAGAGTCTCTTGGACTTTCCTGCCAGGGCTGGCGATCCTCAGATCTCAGTCTCCTGAGTAGCTAGGATTACAGGCATGAGCCACTGGCACCTGGCTTTACTTAATTTACAATCAAATAAGGGAAAAATACCATATCTGCAATAACAACAAAAACTTGATCAAGCCAATGGAAAACAACAAGTCATTATGTCGAAAAAACGAACTTTACAATACAACTTCAGTGGCGGTGGGGGGGGGCTGGGGGAGGGGAAGGGGGAGATGGGAAGGGATGGGAAGGGGAAACAAAGGAGGAGGCAACAATGCTTGATAAGAAATGTACTCATTATCTTGCCCATGTAATTGTAAC
>NW_012267235.1:14432260-14534583 GCF_000151885.1 Dipodomys ordii | reverse complement strand
GCTGTGAGACTATGAGGAACACAATTCTAGGAAAGAAAGGTGACATTTGCAAGGGAGATGCATTTTCAACACACTTAATTTTTAAACAACCAAATACAACGGAGGAGGCAACAATGCTTGATAAGAAATGTACTCATTATCTTGCCCATGTAATTGTAACCCCTCTGTATGGTATTTTCACAATAAAAAAAGAAAAAAAAAGAAAACTAAAAACTAAAAAATGAAAAGAAAATGTTGAGAAAACAAAACCATCAGAAATAAATGTAAATGACTTTGGTGCGGGTGTGGGGGGGAGCGGGGAGGATTGGGTGGGGGGAGAGGATGGGAAAGGATGGAAAGGGGAAACAAAGGAGGAGCCTACAATGCTTGATAAGAAATGTACTCATTATCTTGCTCATGTAATTGTAACCCCTCTGTACAGTATTTTCACAATAAAAAAATAAATGTAAATATAACACCCAGTATAATAAATTCAAATGTAGTAAAATCATCAGTTAAAACAGATTTTTAATTTGATTTTTAAAACCTCACTACAATGACAGAAGAACAAAACAAATTCAAGTAAATGATAAAAAAAATCAAAAGTAAAGACCAAGACAATGATAGACTCAAGTTGGTATCAGTGACTCATATTTATAATCCTGGCTATTCAGGAGGCTGAGATCTAAAGGATTATGGTTTGAGGAGAATCTGGGTTACTAGACTTTATCTTCAATTAACTAGCACAGAAAGATGGACTGGAGGTGTGCCTAAAGCTGTAGAATACTACCCTGTATCAACAATCTCAAAAATAACAATAGGCTTGCAAAATAATTATTAATATCAGATAGATTAACTATATGGTGAAATTTACTAAACATATTTATGACAGACATGTTATTATGTGAATCAACATTTCAGTGGGTAAATATAGACAGTAGGTGATTGTAACATTTTTGTCAGAAACAAATTAATAATATATATTTACATATATATATATATATATATATATATATATTTGGTGCAGATCCTGGGGCTTGAACTCATTGTCCCTTAGCTCTTTGTTCTCAAGGCTAGTGCTCTACCATGTAAGCTGTATATCTACTTCTGGCTTTTTGCTGGTTCATTGGGGATGAGAGTCTAATAGACATTCTTGCCTAGGCTGGTTTCAGACCATGATTCTACGATCTAAGACTGGAGTAGCTAGATTACAGGTGGAAGCCACCAGAGTCCAGCAAGAATATTTGATTATCATTACATATAAAATATAAATTTGAACCTGGCAAATGGAGAATATATGTGGAATGACGTGCTACTTGGAGAGCACAAAAAAGCCTCAACAAATCCAAAAGATCTTGGTTACTGACTAGTTATCTGTCTAGCATGCAATAAAATTAGTAATCAACAACAAAGAGATGGTTTAAACATCTTTTTGGGAACTGAAAAGTACATTTCTAAATTATGCATGGGTTAAAAAAGAAAATCATGACAGAAATTACAAGTATTTTGAATTAAAAATAATGGAAGTACATATCCAAGCTTGTCTGATGTCATTCCTCTAGTTCTTAGAAAGGTCATTTATAGCCTTACAAACACTTATTAGGAAATTAGAACAGCTGCATATAACCCACAGGCTAAGCAATTCACTGAAGAATCTAAAATAAAAAGGATAAGAGAAAGATGGAAATAATGAGGGTAATGATAGAAATTAATACATAATAGACTTAGAAAGTCAAAAGTGAAGTCAGTACCCAGGAAGAGGGTACTCAAAAGAAGTGGGGTGGGATCAAAGGGAAAAGAGGTGGAAAAATGAAGAGGAAGAAGAGGGGGAGAATTTAATCATGAGTCGAATGCATCTATTACAAAATTAAGAATAAAGGAAGGAGTGGGATGTGTGACAATGTTGAAGAGGGTGATACTGATCAACATATATGGTATTCATGAACTGCTTTGTTACATGGCGACTCCTTTGAACAACTACTTAAAGATAAGAAGAAAATAAAGAAAAAATATGCAACAGAACCAACGAAGAACAGCCACATAAGGACAGCCACCAAACTAAAATTGAGTTGCCTGCAAAGACAACATTTTTAACATACTTCAGTGAGATGGGTCCAGAGAAAGAGGGAGGGCACTTCCATGAAGAAGATGCAAATAAAGAGACAATGTTAGCCAGGAGCTGGTGGCTCACAACTGTAATCCCAGCTACTCAGGAGGCTGAGATCTGAAAAGCATGGTTCAAAGCCAGCCTGGGCAAGAAAGTCCATGAGACTCTTATCTCCAATTAACCACCAAAAAATCAGAAGTGGTGCTGTGGCTCAAAGTGGCAGAGCTCAGGGACAGCACCCAGGCCCTAAGTTCAAGCTCCATGGCTGATGAGAAGGGGGGAATGAGGGGAGGGGAGGGGAGGGAGGGAGGAGGGAGGAAGGGAGGGAGGGTGGGAGGGAAAGAGAGAGAGAGAGAGAGAGAGAGAGAGAGAGAATGTCCATAGACCATAGAGTCCACAGATTTTTGGGCATGTGCCAGTCTGGTGCCAGTCTGACATTCTGGAGAGTTCTTCTTAGGTTTGGCTGAAATGTAGCTCATGGCATCGAGTGTGGTGAGTGTTGTCTCTTGGAGAGATCTTTCGACTTGCAAAGCTGCAATTAAACTCTGGAGAAGAGCAATTCCCATCAGGTTAAAAATCCCTTTACTCAATTTTGAGAAAAGGAATTCAGCCTAGCATTATTTGTTCCGGTGTGATTCTGGAGCTGAGGAGTTCGACGAGAGGAAGTTAAGATCAGAACTCAGATCTGAGAATCGACTTAGCAGAGCCGCACAGCAAGGGCTCATCATTTGTAGAGGTGAGGCAGAAAATCCACCACTGAGAAACCACACTCCCTGGGGCTATGTGCTCACCATGGTCCCACTGGCCGCTTTAATGATTGTGTACTTTCTTTGAGTAAGTTCCTTAATGAATCTGAGCCCCAATACTGCTCCCTTCTAGCTAAGGGTATTGTGTGCCTACCTTATGGAATTAGAAAGATGAAGTAAGATGATGAATGTGACATTCTGAGTGCCTCGGGTAAGCACTCCATAAAGGAAAGGGTTAGTGGCAGCTATAGCAACAGTCATCTGCTCGAGTGAAAGAGAGAGCGGCCCCTGCACAAGAGGCATGTGAGAAGCCTGAGGGAAGGGCAGTTAAGTCAGATGGACTCCTAAATGCCACTCAAAGGGTTGACTTCACACGGGCCAGGAGTCACATCTGGTTTATGAGTTTGATTTTTGTGCTGTCTTTAAGCAGGGCATAAGTGGAGGTGTGTGAGGATTCACCAGCAGGAAGGAAAGTTTCCTCAGTGGAAAAGATGTCTTGGTCTTACCAGTACTTTAAATCCCTCCACCTCCTTTTTTAGGGTGGAGATCAGTCATCAGGCTTGAACTCGGGGCCTGAGCACTGTCCCTGAGCTTTTGTGCTCAAGGCTACCATTTTGAGCCACAGCTCCACTTCTGGTTTTTTGGTAGTTAATTGGAGATAAGAGTCTCACAGTCTTTCCTGCCTGGGTTGACTTTGAACCATGATCCTTAGATCTCAGTCTCCTGAGTAGCTAGGATTACAGGCGTGAGCCACCACTACCTAGCAACACCCCCCTCCCCACCCCACCCCCACATTTTTTGTGTATGTGCTCAAACTCAGGGCCTAGGGGCTTTCTCTTAGTGTTTTCACTCAAGGCTAGCACTCTACCACAGCTCTACTGGCTTTTCTGGTACTTAATTAGAGATAAGAGTGTCATGATATCTCCTGTTCAGGCTTGTTCTGAACCTTCCCAGATCTCAGCCTCCTGAAATGTTAGTATTATAGGTCTGAGCCACAAGAACCTGGCTCAAAATCTCCACTCCTTTTGGAGAAAAATAACTTTTTTTATTCCTTTTCAGTTTCCTGAGTTGAGTTGCACCAGGATACTCTTACTCTGTCTGTCTCGCTGCCCTTCCCTTTCTGTCTCTCTGTGCCTCTCTGTGTCTGCCTCTCTGTATGTGTACAAGTGGGTATATTTCAATATTGGTGACCACTAAAAGCAGAAGAGTAGCCCCAGACCAATTCACTCCATAGCATGTTGATTAACAAGAGTGTCATGAAGGAATGTTCTCTCACCTGATATCCCCTGCTGGGATGGAAGGTGGGAGTGGAGCCTGTGGGTGGGAGGGACTCTGTACAATTGGGTCACTTCAGGGAGGCCCAGAGCCTGTGAGGCTTAGCATAGAAAGGCCTGTTCACTGCTCACTGCTGGGGACAGCTGGCTTAACACCAGGCCACAGGGCTGGGAGGATTTCTTGGTGGAGTAGTGATGGAGACACATCATTGGGGCCCCAGATTGTCATCTCCAGCATCACCACCACGTGCACCATTGTCAGTCAGCCTTTTTCTCCCCGTTCCCCATGTTTCTGCCAAGATCTACTTTAATACTCCCAGAAGTTTGGGGACAGAGCCTTTACCTTTGTTACCCTTCCCCCTCCCCCATTTACTGTCACTCTCTGTCCCAGGGGAGAAACTCAGGGTGAGGTTAAAGGTCTGTGGTGAGGAACTTGGTCTTCGGCCCATGCTTGGTGTCCTGGCTGTTTTCTTTCTTCTCTGTTCAATTGTCCCATCTGGGCAGCCATAACAGGTACATGCAATTTGGTTAGAAAGCCAGGATTTTTTAAAATTTTGTGCTAGTACTAGAGTTCGAACTCAGGGCCTGGGTACTGTCCTTTAAGTTTTTTCATTCAAGGTTGGTACTCTACCATTTGAACTACACCTCTACTTCCAGCATTTTGCTGGTGAATTGGAGATAAGGGTCTCATGGATGTTTTCTGCATGGCTAGCCTTGAACTGTGATCCTCAGATCTCAGCCTCCTGAGTAGCTAGGATCACAGGTGTGAGCCCAACACTCTGCTGAAGCCAGGTTTTATTCACAAGTTCCAAGTAGTATCTTTCACCAGGGGGGAAAGCTATTTTGTTACCTGTCTGTTTCCCATTTATTGCTCAATTGTGTCAGAACCCAGGAGGAGTGGATCCATTATTTATTGCCATGTAATGCATACAAAATTACTGCAAACTGTCAGAGGCTGACAGCCATAATGTCTACTGCTCGCGGGTCACCTGCAGTCATCAGATGGCTCTGAAGGCTGGCTCCCATGTCTGGGAGTGGTGGAGTGTGGACACACTAGGAAGGGCCTTAACTCCGATGTGTGTGGCTTCCTTCTCTATGGGAAGCCCAGGCATGTTTTCTGTTTGCTTTTGGGAGGAGGAGCTAGGGGGAGGTGGGAAAGAGTAAGGTCTGCTAAGCCCACTGGGTCTTATCTAGCAAGCTACAACGCCTTCTGAATTCAAAAGTGAATTCAGACTCACTTGAGTAATAAGAGGGACTTAAAAGGGCTCAGATGCAGGAGGAGTAAGTTAGAACTGGGAGCATTGCTCTGATTGCATCCTGGAAGCCCACCACCGTGAACTTGTCCCCACAGCCAGTATCCCTTCCTCCTCCCAGATCCTTTATCCATGGGCTATCCCAGGTTCTCCTGGGTGGTGAATGTGAGTGTCTCCACGCTGTAATGACACAATCTAATACCAGGGGCATTGGAGTCCTGATATTTGCCATTCCTGCTGCTTCCTCTCTCTTCCCTTGAGAGAGGAAGATACACCAGCCCTTTCTTTTTCTATGTATTTATTCATGGGTTTGTTTATTTATTTGTTTACTTGTCAGTTATGGGGCTTGAACTCAAGGTTTGGGTGCTGTCCCTCAGCTTTTTCACTCAAGACTAGCTCTCTACCACTTTGAGTCACAACTCTACTTCCAGTTTTTCTGGTGATCAATTGGAGATAAGAGTCTCCAATTAAGGCTGGGAAGGTGGCTCAGTGGTAGAGCGCTTGCCTTGCATGCTCGAGGCCCTGGGTTCGATTCCTCAGCACCACATAAGCAAAAAGAAAAAAGCCGGAAGTGGTGCTGTGGCTCAAGTGGTAGAGCACTAGCCTTGAGCTGAAGAGCTGAGGGACAGCGCCCAGGCCCAGAGTTCAGGCCCCACGACCGGAAAAAAAAAAAAGAGTCTCCAATTAATTAATTAATGACTTTCAAGGTTGATGCTCTTGCACTTGATCCATACCTCTACTTCCAGCCTTTTGATGGTTGATTGGAGATAAGAGTCTTGTGGGCTTTCCTGCCTGGGCTGGCTTTGAACCCCAGTCCTCAGATCTCAGCCTCATGAGCAGCTAGGATTAAGGTATAAGCCACTGGTGCCCTGCTTCACAGCTATGCTTCACAGCAGCACTTTCTACAAGAGAAAGCTAAAACCCAGAGAGGTCACTGATCTGGCTAAGGTCACATAGCTGGGCTGTAGGGAGGCTCCAGATCCTTTCCTTTACCCCGTTGCTCAGTGACAGATGTCTGCCACCCCAGCACTGGCATGTGGTCCTCTTGTCCTTTGCTTTCTCCCCAGCCACCATGCCAAAGGTTTCCTAATTCAGAGCGTTTTTCGGGATCTGGGCTGCTTAGCTCCTGTGGATGGGGAGTTGCCTGCGTCACCCCTGCAGCTTAATTAAAATGAAGATGAAGTGCTCTCCAGCACGGGTCGGCTCAGTGGCAGTCACCGTGCCAAGGACCCGGCAGGCCCTCTGAGGTGGAGGATTCTTCTGGAGCTTCTGCTCCGGCAGTAGCTTCCTCCTCTGGGAGCCTCATTATAATTCCTCTGGTAATTAAAACAACAGATGTTATAATTAAAAGGCTCCTCATTAAATCACAAATAACTGAAGCTTGAGGTGGGGTGTCGCTGAGCGGTGTCACCAAGTCACCTTTAGAGGGAATGAAAAGCAGGTGAAAGAGGGGCCTGGGCCCCTGGGCTCAGCTCTGTGTAGGGAGAGGCACTCTGGTTGGGAGCCTGCTGGAGATATGGCACTGGTAGGCACATTTGGTTAGATTTCTGGCTGCTGGGGAAGGAATGCAAGGAGAAGGTCTCCAGGAGCTGGCCAGGAGCCCAGTAGGAGAAGCCTAGGCAAGTCACCTCTTGCTCATTCTTTCAGGGAGTTCCCAAGACATCAAAACCTTGAGTTCTGAGCTCAGGTTAGTGGGAGACAGCTAAGTACCTAGGATACGTTGTTCTTACCCTGAATGGGCCATATTCACCCTCCCTGAGCAGGCTCCACCTCTGAACCATAGTGTCTCCCTCTGGGAAACAGACAGAATAACATTTCACCCTGAGCAGGGGCACCCTGGGTTGTTTGCAAATGCTCTCTGATTCTGATCTTGGAGTAAGGATCTGGGCTGCCAGGAGGGGCTGCTGGAAGGCGCCTTGCCCCAATCACTGGCCACACATGACCGTGCTGATGGCCCACTTCTAGCTTCTGTGCACACAGGGTCTCTTGGTGTATGTATGTGTGTGGGGTGCTCCAGCTGGAATTGCCCCCCCCCATAGCACTGTTGTCTTCAACCCTCTCCCCAACTCCCCATCTGGGATGAACAGGAGAGAGATGTGGAGAGCTCAGAGTAGTAAGCTCATGGTTTCATTGTCAGAGGCTGACATCAGCCCTTCCCGGAGGTAGACGAGATGCTGCAGCTATTCCTGCCCATCCCATGTGGCTTCTAATTGCTCCTGATTCTTTCTGGACTTGACCTTAGATGACTCTCATTTTTCTTTAACCTATGCTTCACTGTGGACAGAGCCATGAGGCCCACACAGCAAACTGCACACTGAATGGTAGAATGCTGAAAGTAAATGACCCTGCAGTGCTTATGACATACCCAGATCATTCGAGAACCTTAGGTGGTTTCATTTAGTTCTCACAGCAGTCCAATGGGAAGGGGAGTGGAAAAGTGACTAGATTGGTCAGGTGGGGCCTGGAGTGTGGCAGTGGCTGAGCTATGGGCAGGGAAGTTAGGAGCAGCCAGTGACCGTAGCCTGCTGGCTACCTCAGGGCAGACTCCATTTGTGTAGGTCCCAGCCAGCACCACGTGGAGGTTTTTTTTGCCATTTCTTAGCTCAACTCATGGAAGCCCAGGCTGAAGGTATGAGAGAAACTAATGCTCTATTTCTATATGGCCTGAGCCAGGCTTACAGGATCATGTAGCAGCAGGGGAAGTGTGAAGGAAACAAGGGTCACAATTTAAAATGTGAAAATAAGAGAGGGAGATGAAAAGGGGGAATATGTCACTTCTGCCTTGTCTTGGAAACCCATTACCCTATGCCCAGGCTGGTATTATGCCACCCATTAGAAAACACTATGAGTGTTGGTTGAATAGATGGGAGGATAGAAAAATTGACGGGTGGATGGGTGAGCGGGTAGATAGAAAGTTGGAGAGATAGATGGATGGATAGATGGAAAGCTGCATGGATGAATGGATGGAAGGATGGATGGGTGGGTGGAAGGAGGACAGGAAGGATGGATGAACAGTTGGATATGGATGGATGGATGGATGGATGGATGGATGAATGGACAGTTGGATAAATGGACAGTTGGATGGATGGATAAATGATGAAAGATGGACAGTTGGATGGATGGATGGGCAGACCAGAGTAGTACATGAGCCCTATATCAGCATTTATTGAATGCCTACTGTGTTCTAGATGCTGAGTACTTCTCTCACTCTCACATCAGCTTACAAGATTGTCTTCATTATTCTCATTGTACAGAAAGAAAGTGTAGGTAGTGGCTTGCCAAGTACACAGCCTGAGAGCAAAGTCAGCATCGGCATTAGGACCCTGACTGAGCATCTCCAAAACCTCATTTTTCCCACGTTGCCACTGAGCTCTATCAGGATAGAATGGAGTTCACTGACTTTTAGACAGATCCTGGCCCTCCCTGTGGGTTCTGGTCATCTTCTTCTGCATGCCCTCCACATCTGGTCCTGTGATGTTCAAGGTTGTGGTCTCTTCCCTGGACGAGTCTCAGTTCTGGTGGCCACATAGCAGGAAAAGATCACCTTGTTGGATACATGGGGGCCAGAAGAGTCCGGCCCAGAGGCAGACTCTACCTGGCACTGCCCCAAGGCTTAAGGATTTGAACTGGGCTTTGAAGGCAAAGTAGGAGTCAGGACGTCAGGGGAAAGGGTGCTTCAGGGGCAAAAACAGCTTCTGCCAAGTTGAAGAGACATCAAGACTATGAAAGAGGAAGTTTCTTGCTGGTAATGGTGGCAGTGAAGCTGACATGGCAGGAGGGAAAGGCAGAGTAGGAAGGGGCTGGTGAAGGGGTGTGGCAATCTCAGAACAACAGCAGTAAAAATGCTCTGTTGGCATTAGAGATGAGGATGTCTGCGGACAGGAGGGCCTGGTACGTGTTGTGAGGATAGTTCTAACTATCCTTAAGAGTCATAAAATTATATAAGGTGAGATGAAATGACCCCCAGAGGCCAAAAATTGGTTGCATGAATGGCAAACCTGAAGCCCAGAGTGGGGTAGCAACTGGCTCAGCAATTCGGTTGCTGAGCAGGACCAAAAGCAGAAGCTTTCGGAGAGGTGGGCATTCTCTTCTGTCAGTTTTTTTTTACTCTGGTGTCAGGCAGAAACCAAGCTGGTTGCTTCACGGATTGCAGAATTGCTGCATGTCGAGGAGGTTTGTGCAAAATGATGCTTATAATAAATTCTCTCCCCTTGAGGACAATGAAGTTCAGAAGGAGGGGAGGTGGTGAGTGCTTGACAGGGGCCCTGATCAAAGCTGAATCCAGACAACAATACAGACTGCCAACACTGGCACCTGGGGGAGAGAGAGGGATGCAGGCAAGCACAGCAGCTCTGGGCTGGAAGGAGAGGAGGGCGCTGTGCGCTGGGCCTAGATTCAACTGGAAAGACTTGGAAAAAAATTATATGAAGTAAGCCAGGCCCAAAGAAACATAGGTCCCATGGTTTCCCTTATTTGCAATTAGAATACATCTTGGACAAGCAGAAAAGGTCAAAAGCTATGTACATATGACCAGATAAGATGATGCTAAGCAAAATGAACCTCAAGATAGAGACCTAAGAGGTTTTATATTTCTTGCTATTGTTTTTAATGTATTTATAATGTACCCTGTGATTACTTTTCTTCTTTTGTATATTCTTCCCCCATGGTACAACCCCTGTTTGATTCTGGTGTCCCGCATCTTGTATATACATTTTTCTAATTTGGAGAGGGGAAGGGAAATAACAAAATGCTGAAATAAGGATACAGGTTGACCCATTGTAACAATGAGATGTACAAGACACTATGTTAAAAAGGAACTTGACAACTTGGGTGGGGGGGTGAGAGAAGGGGGAGGTGGGGAGGGAAGGGCTGGTAGGGAGAAAACAAAGGAGGAGGTAACAATGCTCGATAGGAAATGTACTCATCTTACTCATGTAACTGTAACCCCTCTGTACAGTATTTTTACAATAAAAATATATTAAAAAAAGAAAAGAAAGAACCAACAGGGCTGAGGTGGAAGCACTCACAGCTGCCAGCTGCAACCACCTCCCCCTCAGCAAGGGAAAACATGGTCCCTGACAGTCCCAGGCTCTGTTCCACCCTTATCTTAACATGAATGCCTGTGTCCTGAGGGACTGGCATGGTCCATTTGCTACAGAGTATCATCAAAGCATGTTTTGCAGTGCAAATTTGATGATGTTGTTTTAAAAAGCCAATCATTGTATCATTTTGCTGTGAAACTTTTCCAAAAGAGTGTTTCGGTAGTGTGCCATTGAAAAGCAATTAGGTAGATAACTCACTACCAACTTAGAATTGGATAACCAGATTCAGAGCCTGATTCCATATCATTTGCCCCCACCCACCCACAATCTTTCCTCCAGATGCCATCTTCTAAGATGCCAGGCTGGTGTATCAATTCCTCCCGGAAGCCTTCTTGGGTTGCACCAGTTAACACTGCATTCCCAGGATGAAGGTCTCGCAAGGGCTTCTCAGGTTGTCTTGAAGCATGAATGTCCTTCTCTTCCATAGCTCCTAACTCCTATGTGCAGGTCCCAGCCTTTTACTGGCTGTGGCATGAAGACTGCTGTTGGGCTTTCAGGCTAGCCATGCAATGGTTAACGCATCAGAGTTAATTTCTTTTTCTAGGCCAGTAAGAGACCCTCTCTTGTCTGCAAAGAACCTCATGATATAAATTCAGGTGGCCACAATATTATCTCCTTACCTTTGTGGTCCAATTGGAATGAAACAAGGCATAGGCCCTGCCCACACTCAAAGGGTATGGTGGACTTGTTGGTTGGGGGCCATCTTAGAGTACATCTACCATAGAAATATCCCAGTCCTCTATTGGGTTCCAGAGTCCCATTCCTTGACCAAACCTTTGTAAATAATACTTGTATTGAACTCTCAGATGAGTCAGCCTTGAAATACTGTTTTTGTGCCTGAACTAAGACTAGGGCATGGCTACACATGAGAAGATAAAGTTCCAGGGGAAGGTTGGAAGTGGGGAAAGCATGAGACCAGACCAACCATATATGGACAAGAAAGCCCAACTTCACTGGTATTCAGTAAGGGAGAAACTGGTTTGTTTTTGTTCTCTATACTTGTGAGGACAGACTGGCCTTAACTTCTGGGACCTTTCCCCAGTTTTGCCTCTTCCCTGTCCCTTATAGCAGAAGAGAAATGGCCTGGCTGGCTATCTTTGTTCCTCTCTCCATTTGCTTTTGGAGCTGCACCAGCTGCAGACAGCCTAGCTCTCTGGGATACAGCTTCGTGTTGCACATTTTCACAGGAAGATGTGTGAAGATGTTCATAGAAAGCCTGTATGTGAAGATGCCTGGCCTGGTCCAGCCGAGTCTGGGGCGGTTTTGGATTGTGAGGCTCAGATAGAGAAGCCCTTGAGTGCAGCATAGCCAGGCTTTTACAAGCCCTGCACCTCATGTTTTGAGCTTCATCTGCAAGATCTGTGTGTCTCCCTTGGCAATTGTAGATATTTAAGTTATGAGAGTTGTACCTTTTCAAGGGAAAATGCTCAGTTTCTGTGAGGAGGGCATCTGACTTATTTGTTGTTAGAAGTGTAAACTGTCACAGGCCTACCATCTTTCTTTCCTTCCTTCCTTTCTTCCTGCCTCCTTTCTTTCCTGCTTTTTTTCCTTCCTGCTTTCCTTCCTTCCTTCATTTTTATTTATCTTTATATTGGATTACAAATGTAAGCCACTAGTACCTAACGCCATAGACACTAGTTTCATTTTTAGGTTTGGGTAAGAAACTAATCAGAGATGCAGAGATTTATCCACAAAGATTCGTTCTAGCAGTAGGAATAAAAGTCAAATCTTGAGGCAAGAATAATACATGTTTATCAATGGGAAAAATGGATAAAACAACCACAGTACAACCAGCCTTGAAATACAACTAGCTCTGGACATACGATGTAACTATTGGAGCTATTTTAGTAGGCATTTGGAGATGGCAAAAAGTGATTATGAATGATGCAACATTAACAAGGGAGATGAGAAAATTCTCAAGCATGTGAAACCAACTATGAAAATTTGGAAGAAAATTGATTGTGTTGGTTGTGTCTCACAGTTACAAGCTCTCCTTATTTTTTCTGTTTTTTTTATTTGTTTGTTTGTTACAAACACATATCCCACCACCCACTTAGTTCACACAGGAAAAACACTGTCCTGTCCCCTTTTTCTGGGATCTTTGATTGCAAGCAGAGCGTGACTAGCAAGTGTTCCTACAAGAGTATTGTTTGTTGGTCTTTCACAACAGGACATTGACTTCTTCCTGCACCCTGCAGGTTGCCTGGATGCTGCATCCTGGAGAAGGAAGCTGCTCCTGCAGGCAATTTCCTGACCTCTCATCCTGTAGCTCCTCTTAAGGGCTCTCACTGTCTTTCTGAATCTCCATTCTGCTCCCAGAGAAGACATCTGACGCCCACTAAACAGCCATGGTGCACCTAGTGCCCATTATCACAGCACTGAGCTTCCCTGAGACAGGGTCCCACATGAACACACAATTGGAGCCCTGCCATTGCTCTTCATGAGGGTGCTGAGTTGGATGACTCTCCACCTTTGGCCTAGTGGTAGGCCCTTTGTCCACCAGGAAATGCCCGTGGTGAATTGCTCCAGAGAGGAATAATAGGAATAACAGGAAGTACGTCAGTAAAGAGAAAAACACCTCTAGAAGCAACAGTGTTTGTAGTGGTAGAAACTCAAGGTTGACCCCTAAGGTGGTGCTTGTGGTTGCCAGAGAAAGAGAGAGAGAGAGACAGAGAGACCGAGATAGAAGAGATAGACATAGAGATAGAGAAAGAGCATCCTGAAGCCTTGTCATGTTAGCAATGAGAACTAGCTCCTAGACTTACCCTCTTGGCTACCACAAGCCAGGGAACTGAGCCCAGGAGGTCTGGACAGCCATGAGAAAAGAAAAACAATGCTTGAGAGGGCTCTGGAGAAACATGTGGTCAGATCCAGGACACTGTGTCCTGTAGGCTTTGGGATGAAAAGCAACGTGCCAACAGCTCTCTGAGATGGTGACTTTCACTTGCCACATCTCTCTGCCTGTGAGGACAGGGTGCTGGTCAGGTCTACTACCAGCTGGGTGAGGAGGAGTCTGGCTATGGAGGAAAGACCAGGAACTCCTCAGCAAGGGGAAGGGTTGTGTTAAACCACCACCTGGGATGGTGGCCCAGTTCAGGAGTTTGGCACAGGTTAAGCCTGAGTGAGGAGCTCAGTCAAAGGTGGCTGGCCTCATCTGAATTACAGCTCAGCAACCACAGGACCTATCACGTGGCCGGGGTGGAGCCAGTGTTCCTCCCAATCTCCAGGAGAATCCATGACGTAGCAGGAGAGGCACAGATTGACTGCTGGTTCCCATCTGCTCTGCATCTGAGTGATTTACTAATGAAAGAACGACTCTGAGAAACTGTGGACTAAGAGCTCAAACCTCCTGACTGTTCCTTCCCTTCCTGCCTCCTCATCTTCCAGTTCAGCCTCCCCTGCATAGCCCTGTCCAGTGGTGTACACCTCTGAGGCTAGGCAGATGTGTCATGGTAGACTACAGCAGGCCTGGGGCAAGCTTGTGGCCTCTGTGAACAAGAATAATTCCATAGGGGCCTTATCTGGGACTTCCT
Organism: Dipodomys ordii; assembly: GCF_000151885.1. Classification (NCBI taxonomy): domain Eukaryota; kingdom Metazoa; phylum Chordata; class Mammalia; order Rodentia; family Heteromyidae; genus Dipodomys; species Dipodomys ordii. Next base: position 14,520,589 of record NW_012267235.1, on the reverse strand, counting down.
GTGCTGTGTGTTTAGTAGCTGGGACAACTAGGAAGTTTTTCCTGGAACAGGTGGTTTTTGCACTGACTGATACGTCTCTAGCAGGCAGTGGGACCAGGACCCAGGGCTACCAAGAGACGCATAAAAACCTGGCAAAATGATCAAAAGCCTTTTCTAGATGTTACTTTATTTCAGACACAATATTTTGATAGTTTCCACATAAGATGAATCAGAAACATATGCATTAATTTCTCCCTAAAATATATACATATACTCGTTTTACTTGGCAAAAAATGCAGCATGAGATATGATAAATATGAGGCGACTGAAGAATTGTCTTGGAGCCAAAATGGAGATGTCTCAGAATACAGAGCATCTTGCTGCTTATACCTGGAAACCATTTCTCCAGCTCACACAGGGCAGGGACCTGAGACAGTGTCCTCTTCCCAGATGCTTTTTCTGAGCACATTCTACCACTCAAAGCTCCACAGTCATGCTAGACTTCAATGTGTTCCTTCCGTGCAAGCTGAGCTCATTCAGGCCAAGAAGCTCATTCACGCCTTGAAGCAGACAGTAAAGCTCCATAACTCAGAATCTGCTTGATAGTGTATGTTTTCATCAACCTTTCCTTTGTCCCTCAAGGGTTCTGATGCAGGTGACCCTTACAGCTGGCCCTTCCCACAAGCATTTGTGATACAAGTGGTCCTTACAACTTCCATGGAGCAACTTTGTGCGATGATCCATTTACAAACCTTGAGAGGTGATGATTCAGTTTGGCATTTCTCAACCTTGGATATAAGATAAAACCAAAACTTCCTTCACTATGGGGCTATCATCTATCCTACTTTGGATGAAAATGGCCCATGGGAGGTGGTTTCTCCATAGCTTAGACTCATGGACAGACAGTCTGTGTGTCCCTGTGGGCAGCTAGTGCAGGGGAAAATGGACAGTCCTCCAAGCATGGACTTGTGTGAGCACCTCCTCAGAACTGCAAGGCCAACAGGATATATTCACGCAATAGACCGGAGGACAGAAGGTAGAGAATAGGATTCCATCATATCAGTTGCCTATAATGTGTAATAAATCCCCCTCGAATTGCTAGAGTGCTTGGGGACCCCACCAGCACCTGGGGGCGCACCTCTCCCGGGTCCGCTCACTCGATCTCAATGACTGGCCACCCGAGCTGCTGGCCATCATGACCGCCATGGGCAACACCCTGGCCAACAGCGTCTGGGAAGGAGCCCTGGATGGCTATGCAAAACTGGGGCCAGAAGCCTGCAGAAAGAGGAAACGCTGGATCCGAGTCTGAGCAGAAACTCCTCCGGCCTCGCTGCCAAGCTTCGTCATGCCCCTGGGCTGCTTTGGGCTGTGGTGGAGGATGACCTGTGGCTGCTGGTGATGCTGCAGGTACACGGCTCCAAGGAGGAGCTGAACGGGACGTATGGGGACGGGGACGGGTGGACAGTGTTGCACCCGTCCAGCACCATGGCCAATAAGAACTGGCATGTGTGATCTGCTCTGGTTTCTGTAGGTCATTTTGGCAAGGCGTTTCTGAACCAGGGCCTCTGGACACTGTTGTCACAAATGGCTGGAGTGTGTGTGTGCATGTGTGTGTATGTGAGAGAGAGAGAGAGAGACAGACAGACAGACAGACAGAGACAGAGAGAAAAGTGGTTGGGTATAGCTTCCTTATCGACAACCTGGAGCTTCTGAGGACCAGAAGCATACTGGCTAGACCGGGCTTCTAAATCCCAGAAGTGTATAACTCTAATCTCCCAAGAGCTAGATACCAATAGTTCCAAGATTTCAGGTGCTCAGGTAGAGCAAACTCAGGATCCTGAATCTCTGGCAGCTTATACTGCAGCACCCAAGGTTTGGGTGTCAAGACTTTTAGCTCTTATTTAATAGAAGCTAATGTGACAGTTTCCAGGCTTCTGACTCCTGGCTTTGAGCCTTTGGCATCTCTCTGAAACCCTTGTACTGAGTTGGGTTTTGCAGCCTTGGCTCTCCTATCTTCTGCATCCCAACATACCACTATCCTTCTGTCCCCGGTTGCTCTCTGGAACTTCAGTCACTTGCAACTCATTTGCTTGCAGTGGCAGCAGCTGCCGCCGCCACCGCAACCACTGCTGCCATTTTTGGGTCTAGAAGCTGTAGGAACAACCTCCTCTTCATGTTACCAGCTCAGTCCATGCCAGTGACAAAGGCCACAAAACAGCAATAGAAGACCACTGCGAAGATGCTTCTATTGTTGCCACACAAGGAAGTGGGATGTGTATGTGTATGTGTGTGTACATGCACACAAGTGTGTGGTGAGAAAGTTGTAGTGAATTAAGAGAAACATCCTAGACTGACTCCTTAAGAATAAAACCAGCCTGCTTAGATAGCTAGAAGAGGAGTATGGAATGCTTGTGCACATTCTAATTCCACCAATCACAAACCTCATTAAAACAGCAATGTCAAAGTTTTCACTGGAGATACTTTCCTTCCCATTCTGAATAAGAATGGCTTCAGGACAGGCAGAGCATTCTGGAGCTAACAGAAGTTTGCTGTGGTACAGTCTCCTGTGCAGCTGGTCTGTAATGACATGACTGGAGCAATGCCTCTTTCTCGAGCACAAGTTGAGGCTTCAGAGAAGGCATGGTTGTAGTGTTCTCTGCAGCTGAGACGGCATTTCCTTGGAGTGATCGTGGACTGTTCAAACTGCTGCCAGGTGCCAGTAGCTTATGCCTGTAATCCTAGCTACTCAGGAGGCTGAGATCTGAGGATCTCAGTTCAAACCCAGCCCAAACAGGAAAGTCTACAAGACACTTATCTACAATTAACACCCAGAGAACCAGAAGTGATGTTGTGGCTCAAGTGATAGAGTGCTAGCCTTGGGCACAGAAGCTCAGGGACAGAGCCCAGGCCTGATTCCAAGCTCCAGGACTGACAAAACAACAACAATGACAACAACCACAATGACAACAACAATAAAAGATAGCCACATGGCCATTATTACAGTGTAGTCTTTTACCAAAGAAGAAAGTACTCCTGGCTCAAAGCACAGGAAAAGGTTCTGATAGCTGTCAGATTCCCAAAGCTTAATTTATTTAAAGGAAAAATAGAGATAAATGGGTGCCTGTAGTAAGGACCTATCATGACACTAAATTTCCTGACAGTCTTTAACAGCCCTTAACTCTGGTCAGGAGATTTGGGTTCCTCTGGTCTGTCTCACTATTATCAGAAGGCTCTTCAGGAGCGCTAGGTCCTGCTTCTCCTGTAAGTCACTCACTGAGCTTCTGAGCTGTGTGGCTGGGGTCCAGATGCCTGTGTCTCCCTCAAATTCATGCAGTCCTCACCCCTCTGGGATGATATCAGGAGACGGGGTGCTTGGATAGCCTCATGAGTGGGCGATCAGTGCCTTTTTAAGAGGCCTGTGAGAAACTCCTTGTCCCCTCTACCATGTGAAATTACAGTGAAAATATGGCAGCTGTGAGCCAGGAAAGAAGGAACAGATCTCATCCTGTACCTGTACCTCATCTGTTCATTTCTTGACTTTGGCCTTGTGGCCTCTCGAACTAGAGAAGTACATTGCAAGGGTGTTTGTGAACTATTTCATGTCATAGCATCTGGAATGGGCAGAGCCGAAGACAGATGTCAGCAGGAAGCTTGTGCTGCTCTTTCTTTTGGGTTTGCCATGTCAGGGTGCCCTACTCCTCCAGTGTGGCGTAAGAGAGACATCAGAAGCATCTCCTGTGGCTGGAAGTTGGAATTCGCAGGCAGTCACTTCTTCCACGCTTTCGTAGTTACACAGGTAGGCCATAATGGATGTGAAAACTTGGCAGTAAGGTAACTCTTGCCTTCCTAGACATCCTCTGGTGCTGTTCTTCCCTCTTGGTTGCTAGCAGTGGCTTCTCGGCAAAAGACCTATGCCATGGCTGCTGGCCTTTCATTCTGAGCCAACCTCTGCTTTGATCTGTCATGCCATTGGCCAGGAATGCCCACATACTTGGTGCCAGCATACTTGAATGTTGAAGGAAAAAAAAAGACAGCAGAGATGCCCATGATGATACAGAGAAAGACAGAAGCAAGACCATTTCTTAGGGTCCAGAAGTACGGAGTCCCTGTGAGTAACCCGATGAGCACTGTCACAGGCAGAAGAAGGTGATTTCAAGTGTCAAGAATGGGTGAGAGAGTGGCTATGGAGCTGTGGAGTTGACCACTTACCCTCCAATCTCTGCTCCTGACAAACTTCAGTCTGCTGATCCATGAGTACTGGCCACCATAATGGAAGTATCATTATGACTAAGCTCACCCACCTCTCCAGTCAGACTTTGGGCTATATGAATTTTCAGAATGACCTTGCTAATTCTCTCAAGCTTCCCCCCAGAGGCTCTTATCACTATCTCCTGGCACAGCCACAGAGATTGGCCAATTTTCACCTTCCAGATCAGGAGTGCACAGATGTGTGGGTTGAAGCTTTGGGGAGTGGTGGGAAGAGATCAAATCCTACTGATTCTAATTTGCTTTGATCTTCTCAGTGAATTAGAAAGCAAGGTCATCAGCCAAGAGAGAGAGAGAGAGAGAGAGAATTCCTCTCCTGGGATGTTCCCTCCACAGCAACATCAAGGCAGAGCTGGGGCCCCTGGAAAGTCCTCATGGGAATCCCACCTTAGGGAACCACCTGTGCAGACATCTGCATCACACCTTGTGCATGACAAGTGCACTGGGATTGGCTGTGGGAGCTGTTGCATCCATTCCCACTGCTCCTTTACCATCTTTCAGTAGATGATGGGACATGTGGGTAGCACTGGGCAAGTTGTACCCAGCAACTGGATGGTCATGCTGGGAACTCACTGAGCCAATTTGGCTCCAGGAGCAGTTTGGCCAGAATCTCACCCTCAGGCTGATTACACTGGAAGCATCCCAAAGCCATTCATTCTCCCTTACATCTAGGATGGACAGCCCAGGGAGAAGACACTTGTCCCACTTGCCAGGAGTCTGGCAAAATTGAGACCAGGACTGAAAGTGATTGGCTTCCGTGGCTGAGGCTTTTTGTAGCCCTCCACATTGCTGCTTTGCCTGCAGCCTGCATCTCGATTATCTTTGCAGTTACTCCTTGAACATTGCATTTCTCACTTGATTGATATCTTTGCTACAGGCATGCTAGTGTGGGCCACAGCGCTTACAGGCATGCTAGCGTGAGCCGCAGAGGTCTTCCTTAGAAGTTGGAGTCCTGTCATTCTGTGAAGATACATTAATATCTAAGCGCTGTGTACTTCGCGGGGGTGGTATGGAGGCGGATTCCAAAGCGAATGAGGCATAGTCAGCTCCTGTCTGGGAGAAGTTCTGATAACAAAATTAACAAATGAGTGGTGATCCCAGGAAAGACAGAGGCAGTGGAAGCCTCATGCAAAGTGGCAGGAGCCAGCGTGAGGGTAAACACATACTAGGTAGATGGAAGAAGACTTGCTGAGAGGCCATAGCTGAGTCTTAGGAGTAGACTGTGTTTGATCCCTGGGCATGTGTGAGCAAGTTCCCCCAGGCCCTCAATGCTTCCCTAGCCCTGGCTATGGAACAAGGAGAAACAATGACCTCTTCCCCCGCTGTTCTTCTCCTAAGGACTGGAGTGCATCTGGATGACAGAGCCAGACACACAGCACTTAGCAGATCATGATCACTCAGGTGTTCTTATTACTATTTTATGGGATATCTCCGCTGGCCAAAAGCATGGCTCTCTTTTTCTTTTTCTTTGGCAGACTTGAGGGTTTGAACTCAGGACTGCTTGAATTATATACCCTCAGCCCTCTTTGTCTTTTTTTTTTCCTGTGTCTGTTCTGAGGCTTGACTCAGTGCTTAAGCTTTTTTGCTCAAGGATAACACTCTACCACTTAAGCCACAGCTTCACTTCCAGCTGATTGGGGGTAGTTGATTGTAGATAAGAATCTCATGTACTTTTCCTGTCTGGGCTGGCTTTGAATGGTGATCCTCAGATCTCAGCCTCCTGAAGAGCTAGGATTACAGGCGTGAGTCACTGGCACCCAACTTTTGGTTTGTTTTTGATAGTGTCCAGAGTTTGCCTGAGTTGGCCTTGACCATAATGCTCTACCATCAACCTAGTAGCTGGGATTATGGGTATGTGCCAGCACACTCAGCCATATGGGAGGTAATGTTGAAGGGAGGGGACCCTAATGGGTCTGAAGAGTACAGAGCCAGGGTAATGCAATGTCAGGAGGGTAGGGAGAAAGAGAAAAGAGACAAGAGACTCCCACAGGGAATGAATGGTGGAAGGGCTGGGGAACAGAGGAGGGGGAGAGATGGAGGGAGGGAGAGAGAGGAGACTCCCATAGGACAATGAGTCCCCATCACTGAAGATGTGCAAGTCAAGGATGAACAGTCTTGGTAGAAATGTAGAAGTGTGTGTGTGTGTGTGTGTGTGTGTGTGTGTGTGTGTGTTTGGGGAGAGATAGGTCCTTCCTGGAATCAAGCTGCTAGGGGAAGGGGCTCCCATTCCTGAGGCCTCTTGGCCATCTCCATGCAGTGAAATGGAGGGTTTGCAAACCTCTAAAGCAATTCATAACTCCAGCAAACAAATGGAGGGGCAGCTATTCATTAAAGCTCCAATTAACTGTTCTCTGTGGGTAACAGCACTGGGGTTTAGATTGCTTAATAAGAGTGTTGGTTACCTGGCTGGCCTTGGAAAGGCCACATTGATCAGGAATTGCTGGTGTGGAACTAATGGAACAGTCTTTCCCCAAACCACAGCAGCTGATTACATAGAAGGTCATCTCGTCCATTGTTACTTGGCAAATTGCTTGCTGGAAGAGAAGAAAGGAGGGGAGAAGAACCTGAGGTCGGGGGGGGGGGGAGAGCCTGGAAATGAACTGGAGCTTTGTTTTCTGGAGTGAAAAATCAGATATGACAAGCTAGATAAGGCCTTCATCTTGAAACAACTTCTTATTCCCTTGGAGAAACACTTCCTAGTTGTTCAAGTTTACGAGGAAGTGTAGAGCGTACTGCAATTTTAATGAAGGAAGCTTTCGGGATGTTAATCTGGGGAATAAACAAATATGAATTCCTCCCTCTCTGCGCAACCTCCCATCTCAGCCACCGGAAGGCACCATGATAATGTGCTTGTAGTGGTGCTTAAGGACTCTCCACGCTTCTTGGCGAGAAAAGAGAGCAGGATCCTGGGAATGTCTGTTGGGCTGAGACAGGATGAAATGGGGCTTGGGGTAGGAGGGTTCTGTGTCTCCATCTTGCAATATGGGTACCTGGCAAGGCCCTGACTATCCTGAAGGGTAGCATTCCTCCTCCAGCTACCTCAGGCTGCTCATCTTTGCATCTCTAACTCTGTACAGCTGCCCACCGACTGGATGCCTGGCTATGCAGCATACACCTCTTCCACGTGTAGTTTCTGATGCTCAGGGCTGGCAGTGCAGAGAGGGCGTTAAGGAAGCCCTGGAGAACCACATGTCTAGGGTCAGGAGTGCATACTGTAGAAGAACCATGCCAGGCACTCAGAGCAAAAATTCCACCCTACTTGAGCACAAACTCCATGACAAGCATGAGGTCAGCTTTCCCAAGGAAAAGATGCAAAGTCAAAGGCACAAGAAATGGGTATGCTTCAGAGGAGACAAAGATTTGGTGGAGTATGGGTGGGTATGGCTTAGCATGGAGCTAGGGGCTGGACCATAAAGAGGAGCCTCCGAGTAGCTGGAGGTGCTATAGCAGGGTGGGGGTGTAGAGAAGTGTGACAGGAAGTGCATGGCCTTGGAAGATGGAGGAAAGGTTCTAAGGAAGGGAGGTTGGGAGATGGGGAACTGAGTGCCTTACTACAATGGTTTGTATGTGTGCTGGTAGGGAGGCTTGAACTCTACCACTTGAGCCACACCTATTGGTTAATTGGAGTTAAGAGTCTCATAGCCATGGGTTGGCTTTGAACCATGATCTTCATATCTCAGCCTCCCGAGTAGCTAGGATTACAGGTGTGAGCCACCAGTATCTGGCTGTATTACAGTTATCATGAAGGAAGCTCCAGGAGACATCTACAACAACCCAGGGGAAGGTGATGGGGATCTGAACCCACGAAATGACCTAGGAAGAAGATAAGGGGGATATGCAAGAGGACTGGGCAACTGTGCTGGGGAGGAGGGCGACAGGGAAGAAGCCAAGGATGGCACTGAGTTGGGATGAGAGCTCCAGATCTGAGACCTGCTGACAGGTGTGAATAGCACACCAAGTCTAGACAGGCCGGCCTGAATTTTGGGAGGTGCCCAGTAAGGCTTAGGGGACAGGCTCAGACATGGGGGTCTCTGATTGCTTAGTAGTTGAAACCATTTAAGAAGAGGCCATTCAATGGCTTGGGAGAGTGGGGAGGACCGAGAGTGGCAGAAGATTAAACCCATCAGAGCAGCTAAGAAACTGCCTCCAGTGACTGAGCGGCCATGTGCAAGCACGGAACAGGAGACAGCCCCTCTGTGAACAAATTCTTAGCGCCACAGATTTTATAGGAGAGGGGAGGTCTGGGTATTAATAGTAATTTCTCTCAATGTAGGCTTTTAAACCTCCATTTATCATTGTCCCAGACAACACTTGGATTAATCTGTTGTTCAGTGTCTTTCTTGCGACTTGTGAATCCCAGAAGGATAAAAGGGAACTGATATACATAACAGAACTGAATTTCAATTAACAGGAGCCCATGCTAATTTTCCAACACATAACCCAGAAACATTCTCATCCATCGCAATTTGGCTCCATCCAGCCCTCCAGGGGCAATCACCCATTGATTTCTTTATTTTTTTCTGACGTGGAATTCATCACAACAGTGTATTTGGGGTGATGAAGAGCCTGCGTTCCTTGGCCCTCCCCAGCCTTGCATATTTGCTGGGCCAGGTGGAAGCCTGGAGTCTCTCCAGTGACTTGACAATCCTCCTCATGATGGACACGGGATCTCCTGTGGCCATGGTGGGATGGAAATAAGGCAGAGAAGTGAGCCAGGCCCCACTCCTGTGCCACAGCTGGGGCTGCCTCCGACTCTTCTGAGCTAGCAAATTCAGCGCAGGGGCCAGGGAATGGCTTTTCCTAGTAGCAGCAAAGCCCTGATCCCCACAGCCTTAGTTCTGGAGAGGAGCATGGCCACCTCACCACACAGAAATCAGGCCCTGGGCTGAAGTGAACGAGAGCAGCACCTTCTCCCCATGCTTCCCTGCAGGTGCCTGGCTGGCCCCACATTCGCGACCACTCATCTATCACCCTGCTCCACACTTGCCCTGATCTGCTGAGCCTTTTCACAGAGATGCTCTAGGGCTTTCTCACCTCTGCTCCTGTAAATAACTCCTGGGAAGGTGCAGTGGTGCAAAGCCTCACACAACAATGCCTTGGAACAAGCCATCTTCTATACCCAGCCTGCTCTGCATTCAATGCAATGCATGTGCCTGTGTGTGTGTGTGTGCACATGCACGTGCACGTGTGTGTGCATAAGTGTACTGGAGGGGCCATGTGGTTCTTTTTGCCCTGTAAAGCACCTTGATGAGTTTTGCCTCTACAAGGCTGCAACTCCCTAGAGTGGCTCTGAACTTGTCCCCACAGAGGGTCTGCTCATGCCCATTGGCACAGAAGCGCTCCGCACCTGCCTGTTTGGCTGCCCTAGCTGGGCACACTTCCTCACAATTCCCTTAGGGTGTTTCCGGGATGCCAGAGCAGGGCCACCCCGTCAAGCCCAGGTTCAGAGCCTCCCAAACAGGCTCATTAGAATTCCCTGGGTGCAACCAGGCAGCCTCTACTCTCTGTGACTGACAGGAGTGAAACCTTGTTCAAATTGCCTTGGCCTGAACATAGGGAAGAATCAGAAAGCTGAGCCCCCAGGGCTGTCCACTTGGCTTGCCTTCCCGTGTCTGCAGCAGCTGGTGCACAGCTCAGACTTGGCTCTGGCTAGAGCTCTGGCTGTCAGCATGGACGCTGGAGTGGCTCTGCCCGGAATCATGGCTGTGTCTCTCCTGCTGCCTGTCTCGGGTCCTGTGAGCACAGCCAGGAGATCATGCTTACCACCCTTCCTCTTCTTTGCAGAAGAGAGATTCTGATGTGTTCCTTCAGAGAACTGGGGCTGTTTGCTGGGCTGGGACTTCATTCACAAGCATGTCTGAGTTAAGCTGGGGGCTTGTGGCTCACACATACAATCCCAGCTACTCAGAAGGCTGAGATCTGAGGATCCTAGTTAAAAGCCATCCCAGGCAGAAATGTCTGTAGGATTCTTATCTCCAGTTAACCAGTAAAAAGCCAGAAATGAAGGCATGACTCAAGTAGTAGAGTGCCAGTCTTGAGTGAAAAAGTGAAACAAGAGTGTGAGGCCCCAAATGCAAGGCCTAGTACTGATGCATACCCTGCTCTCCCTCCCCACATGTCTAAATCAATGTCTAAGCCAATGTCACTGTAAAAAGTTCATAGGTCTGTCCAAGGTTCTCTTAGAAGTGAGAGGCATACATAGCCAGGTAGAGCAGGTGTGGGGAAACAGTGGGGTCAGTTAGGAGGTAGAAGGACCAAGGAAGAAGAAGAGGAACATGACACTAGAGGGGTTTCTGTGGAGGGCAGAAATTCTGGGCAGAGGAACCATTTAGTATTGTCTAGTTTGAATACTCTGACGGGCTCTAGGATATAAATGCTTGGACCTAGGCTGCATTGGTTGTTAACTATACTGGGTTGGTCTGTAGATGAAGCCTTTTGCTAGCTCTGAGAAGTGGCTAGCTCCAGGAAGGCCATGTCTTCCCAGATCTGTAAGATCTCCATATGTCAGAGCACCTGAGTATATAGAGAAGAAAAAAATATATAATTAATAGTGGCCTGGGTCTAGTAGACAAAGGGAGTTCCCCTAAAATTATAATCTGAACAGGTTGGTTTGGTTATCTGTGGCCCTGCTTTGGTCAGCCCCAAACACAGTGGCTTATCATGGTAGCCATTTCCCCCCTGGAATTTGGTGGGTGCAGGTTGTCTCTGTCCATTGCCCCTCACAGTGCCTGGCATGACACAGCTGGAACTTTAGAGTGCAGGTATTAGCCCACTCACGTCTGGCACCTACCTTCCTCTGAGCGATCTCTCCAGCAGGGTGGCCACACCACTTTATACTTAGGTTAGGTTTCCATGAGGGCAAAAGTGGAAGCGTCCACGGCTCCAGGTCTTGGCTGGGAACAGGCCCAAGGGTGTTCTGCTTGTTGATCAAGGTTGGTGCCAACACTAGCCTCCCGGGGAAGCAGGCTCTGCCCCTTGGTGGGGCACAGAAGGCTCAGGCAGGGCTGGGAGGCGTTGTAGGCCTCTGCCACTGCAAGCTGGTCCTGGGACCACAGGGTCTCATGGAGGTCCAGGCACCTGAGGGAAATTGTGTTTTATCTTAACATGGACAGAATCACGGTGGAAAGCACAGGGTCTGAATCCTCATAGCTTGGAATCAAGTTTATCTGTGTGACCTGGGTTTGAGACAGCTATCCTGGCCAGGTAGTTCAGGGTAGAATATGGAGATGGGGACAAAGGGCAACAGCACAAATCTCCCCCACTTGTGTGGGTTCTGAGACCCTGACACACACACTTTACAAAAGGAAAGGGCTCACCCTCCCATTTCCACTTCTGGCTTTTTGGTGGTTAATTGGAGACAAGAATCTCATGGACTCTCCTATCCCAGGCTGGCTTCAAACTGTGGTCCTCAGATCTCAGCCACTGGAGTAGCCACTGTTACAGCCATCAGCTCCTGCCTAGGTACATGTTTTAAATGGTGGCCAGGTCATGGCTCCACTCTGATGATGGGTTGAGGTGAGCTGGAGGGAACAGTTCCCCCATCAGGAGAGGGGATGGTTAACAAAGCAGCATGACAACCTTGAGGTATCCCAAAGCCTCTCCTTGCAATGCTTTCTGCCGTGTTCTGATGCCCAGGTGCAGTCCCTGGTTCTAGCAACTGGATCTGTGAGAAATGATGTCTTTTCTTTATAAACTGCCCAGCCTGTGACATACTTCTTAGCACACAAGGATGCATAGGCACTGAGTGAATAAAAACCATGAGTCTCTGCTCCAAAATGGAGATGGCATGGGGGGGGTGGGAGGGAAGGAATGGAGGTCTGTGAGGTGGGGAGGCAAGCACAGCATATCTCTATCCTCTCTTAGGCCCTGGGACCTCAGCAGTGCCCCCTCCAGGCCCCTTCTGAGAAGCACACCTTTGGTGTCTGGGCTCCATGGAGCAGGTCTCTATGCAACAAGTACTTGCCAGTAGATCTGCTGTGCCACCCTCGGGAATGACATTCAGCAGTGTTTGCCTAAAACATTTCAGGGTGAATCCCAACACGGAGAGGTAGAACGCACTGTCTGCCATCTGAGCTGAGCAGGAGCTGTGGCTTCCAGACGTTTCTTTAGGCAGAGAGTGTGCAGTCATTAGTGTAATTATTAGGGGGTTAATGAAGCTGGGAACCGCACATCAAGCATACATTTAAACAAAAACCTTTTTTTTTTTTTTAAAAAGTGGGTGGAAAAGTTTTCCTGCTCTGCTTTCTCCTTTTTTTCTTTTTCTTTCTTTAGTTTTTTTTTTTTGATTGGGAATCCAGAGTTTAAAGTTAATATGTTCAAATATGGATTTGCCTCCACAACCCTATAACCCTGAGCCATTGAAGCACCCCTATACTGGAGCAAAGCTTGTCTGGTGACCAAGGCTGGCAGTTGTACCTTCATGGCGTGACTGGGGCTGATCTCTAATCTTTACCCCAGGACCACTGCCCAAGGGAGGGGCAATCCGTTCTCCCTGAACGACAACATTGCCTCCAATGGGGTCCTAGACCATCTCTTCCTGCTCAGATTTGACTTAGGCTGGCTAAGCTAGTCTTGAAATGAAGATTTCTGGGAGGACATTTTAATTTGTTGTATCAGTACTGGGCTCCAACTCAGGGCCAAAGTCCTTTGGCTTTTTCACTCAAGGCTGTTGCTCTATAACTTGAGCTACACCTTCACTTCTTGCTTTTTTGGCTGGTCAATTGTAGTTAATTGGAAATAAGAGTCTCACAGATTTCCTGCCTGGGGCTGGCTTTGAGCTGTAATTCTCAGATCTCAGCCTCCTGAGTAGCTAGGATTACAAGCATGAACCACCAGCAGCAGGCCTGTGACAGATTTATGAGCAAGGTTCCAAGGTACTCCAGGAGGTGAGAAAAGTAAGATTGTGATAAGAACAGAAAGAAAGAAAGGGAGGGTGGCTGAGTAATGACCACCTAAGCCAAGGCCCCAGGGAGCCTTGTTTGGCTGTGGTTCAGTCTAGCAGCAGACAGTGGAGGTCATACTCAGAGTTGTCCCTTATCAGGGTGAGGGAGCTGGAGTATTTATACACCAGCCACCTCAGTCTCAGGTCATGCCATGGTTCCCAAATCACATACCTCAGGTGCTGTGGGAAATTTTAATTTTTTGAGAAAAACACAGGAAGGCTGCCAGCCACCACTCTCAAGATAGTTCACAGTCTCAGTATTAGCCTGCCCTACATTTCCTTGAATGACGTCAGTCTTTGTAAAGCTGGGATCAGAAGCAAGTCACCCATGTGAAATCAGTTGGAGCAGGAAATGAACATTGTGGTGTCTACCTTGAGCCCAAGTACAGAAGAGTTGGTGCCTAACAGGCCCACACATCCTATCAAAAACTTGTTCTGTGTTTTTAAATTTCAGTGTTTTTAAAAATCTTTAGGTAGTTGTACAAAGGAGTTGCCATTCAAGAGAACAGTTCATGGATATAGTGCCTCTTAATCAATGTCACCCTTTTCTACATTCTCACCTTGTTTTTTTTTAAATAGGTGAAATCATATTGTTTTCTGCTTTAACTTTTATATATGTTATGTGCAAACAGCTGTTCATTAGGTTGTTAGGTTATAAATACTATTGAAGCTATTTGAACTACACTACTAAATGGGTGGAAGTGTTTGTTTTAGAGGGGGAGAATATTTGTCTAGTTGGCTTTTTGTTTGTTCGCTTTTATGTTTAGGAATGAGTGATGTTCAGAATGACTGAGATGCACAGCGAAGGTTCCAGTGGGTGAAGGGCTGCCCCTGGGTAGATGTAAGTTTGCAGCCCCTCTGGCTCTCTGCTCCGAAGGCAAAGACCCTCCAGCAGCCAACTGCAGCCCTCAGGCAGAGAAACACAGGTGTGACTGCTGGGAGTGAGGATGTGTTAGGAACTGTAGAGAGAGAGAGGTGGGGGGAGGAGAGGGAGAGGAGAGAAGGAGAGAGGGGGGGAAGGAGGAGAGGGAGAGAGAGAGAGAGAGAGAGAGGTGGGGGGAGGAGAGGGAGAGAGAGAAGGAGAGAGGGGGGGAAGGGGGAGAGGGAGAGAAAGATGAGGGAGAGGGAGAGAGAGAGGGAGAGAGAGAGGGAGAGAGAGGGAGAGAGAGGGGGGGAGAAGAAGAGAGGGAGGGAGAGGGAGAGAGAGGGGAGAGGAGAGAGAGAGAGGGAGAGAGGGGGGAAGGGAGATTCTCAAGAGAAAATGGGATGGGTTCAGCATCTGCCTCATCAAAGCTTCTCACTGTGGGCACAAATCACTGGGGCTCTTGTTCCATGCTAGACCAGGGAAGGGCTGAGAATCCGTCTTTGGAACAAGGTCCTGGCTGCTCCATTTAGACTGAAAGGTCAGCCTTTCTTCCAGCCTGGAAGACATTGAATATAGCCAGGGCCATGTCCATAGTCACGATGCCCCCTTATTGTCCCATTTCCTCCTGGAGTAGAAGACGGAGGGCTGTGGACATTGAACGGTGAGGAGAGGTGAAGGTGGAGGGTGACAAAAGGTAGCAAAGAGCCACACATTGAATCTAGAATGCCACCACCATTATGCTGCCACCTGGAACTGGGGGCAGCCAGGACAGGAAGGCTCTTAGCCATTCACTATAGCCCAAGCCTGTTTTCCAGGCAGGGAAATTAAGGCGCAGAGATGAGCATCAGGGCAGAGACCAGAACCCAGAGTATCAGAATTCCCATGCTTCTGGCTCTTTCCCTATACTTACCATGTCCAGTTTCAGGCATCTTGAGCCCCAGATGTTGAAAATTAGTTTCACCGATGTTAGTTTCTAGCCACTGGAATTCACAGATCAGGTTATGAGTGAGCCGTGTGAAGTGCTATGAGGAACAGTTCCCTGTGTGAAGGATGCCATGCTCCAGAGGTTGGACCCTGCGCATCCCAGAAACTGAGGGATGTAAGGCCCTGGGGAGGCAGGGAGCAGGTGTTGCTACTGACTTTGGCCCTGAAAAAAGGAAGTGGTTTCCTGCCCTGGCCCCATCTATCCTTAGAGATCATCAGCCACCTTCTCCTACAGCAATGAGGTCAGAGTGAGACTCACCTGGCATCTACATTTCCTAATTCTTTCAGCTTCTCTATCCATCCTGTCAGCACTGTGAGCCTCTGGTCTGTGCACCTGCAAAGGGGAGGGTGGAAGAGAAGTGAGTAGATGGTGGGTTTTACCTCCAAAAGAATCACTTTTGATCCAATCCTCCTCACCTAGCTGTGTGTGGAACTTGGAGTGCCCCGCTGTGCCTTTACTCCTGGTATTTGAATGGGCCCTTCCAGCAGCCCTCAGCAGATCTTCCAATCCAAGAGATGGAACAGATTTCTCTACCCACCAGTGTGAGTATGGGCCAACACTGTTACAGAGTTGTTTCTCTTATCTTGGTATTGTGCTATCTTCATCTGCCTTGAAGAAAGAATTAGGTGACCATGAACTCAGGAGAATGAGAAGAATTCAGAAAGGGGCAAGAGCACAAGGCACAGAATTCTAGTCCCTGTATTGGCACCAAGAAACAGAAAAAGGAAAGATAATATGTATTATCATCTGCTGAGTTTTAGGATTTTTACGCAGCATTGGGGCCACAATAGTTGACTCACGGGTGGTGGGATCTTCCGCTAGTTACCTAATCCCTGTGGGAGGTGGTTTTTTTTGTGTTAAAAATGGACATGATCACTTGTGATGGTTTAATGAACTATAATATAAATAAAATACCTGGTATCATGCTGGTTCTGCAGGGCTCTCTCCAAGAATGGAGTGAAGAGCCTGTCTAGAAGAAAGGCATCTATGAAAAGGATGTTGGAGGCCTATGAGCGATAGCACTGGGCCAGGCCCTATGGGGATAGATTTGAAATTCTCTTCCCATCCCATCATTTCTATTGGCCCTAGACTGACCATGAGACAGAGATCCAGGCCAGGTCCAGGATGGACCCCAAAGGACCATAGGTTGATGTTCTCTTTTATGGGTTTCTAGTCAAGAAATCAGAGCTGGCTCTTCACCAGGAAAGCCGTGATAATGTGCCATGCAAAGGATAACCCTGGCAGCGGCATCAGGGGTCAGATTTGGGAACGGAAAGTGCTCCCTAAACTCACACTTCTTCCTTGCTCCACTGGCCCTCCAGGTCTGCACACCTCCCTAGGAGGCACAGCTCTGAGGCGCCATGTGGCACACAGGGGCTTGATTGTGCACAAGGATGGGGATGGGGAGAGGCAAACTCCTGCATCCCAAGTAAAAAATTGCTTCCCCTCTCCCTGCTCAGACTTGGAAGCTAGTATGTGCTCATATCAGCAAATTCAAACAATACAAAAATAGATTAAGAGGAGCTTAACTCAAATAATCCAAATTATTGTTCAGAAATAACCACTGTTAACATTTTGGTGAACATAATTCCAGACTAATTGGGTGTGTGTGTATGTGTGTGTGTGTGTGTGTGAGAGAGAGAGAGAGAGAGAGAGAGAGAGAGAGAGAGAAAGAGAGAGAGATTGTTATTTGTAACTCCAAGTATTATCTAAGGAAGGCAGGTTCTGTTTAGTGAATGATCTGTTGGGAGCTGACCCTGAGCTGTGCATGTTTTGGACTCCTGCAAGGGTGGCCTAGATATGGATTTGGTGTCAGAAGAGGGACTGAATTGCTCTGCTTCATAAAGTGAGAAGAGCCTTTGGAGCTCCCAGGGCCAATCAAGAGCTAGAGGGAGAGCAATAGAGCTGAAAATAGAAAGAAAAATCAAGTGCAAAGCCCAGCCCAGCAGGAGGCTGAGTCCTGAGTAAGGGAGTGGTCAAGTTACTTTGGAAAATCCAGGACACCTAATTACTGAATTGCAAGTTGCTCACTTGTCACATTGAAAAACCTTCAATGGACTTCCAAAAGCCTTCCACAGTGCTGATGACACACATCCAGCCACATATGAGAGTCCTGGGGGAAGACATTAAGGAAAGGATTGTGTATATACCAGGTGGAGGACCAACACAGAGAGACAGGACAGGAAGACAGTCCTGACCTGTGAGCTCATCCAGTGGGAGGAAGGGTGGGGGCAAAGGTGATGGAGAATGCAGGTATGACCATGTCAACCAGAGTTCTGCTGGAATTCACAGAATATTGGCATCAGGAATTCCTCCAATTTCCTCCTCCTCCTCACCTCCTCCTCCTCTTCCTCCTCCTCCTCCTCTTCCTCCTCCTCCTCTTCCTCCCCCTCTTCCCCCACTTCCTCCACTTCCCCTCCTCCCCCTTCTCCCCTCCCTCCTCCTCCTCCTGCTTCCTCTGTGTGTGTGTGTGTGTGTGTGTGTGCGCGTGCGCGCGCACACACACGCCAGTACTAGGGCTTGAATTTAGGGTCTGGGTACTGTTCTTTATGTTGCTCAAGGCTAACACTCTACCAATGGAGCCACACCTCCACTTCCAGCTTTTGGGTGGTTATTTGGAGATAAGGGTCTCACAAACTTTCCTACCTGGGCTGGCTTTGATGATTGCGGTCCTCAGCCTCCTGTGTAGTTAAAGAGTATAAACATAAGCTGCTCATGGCCAGGCTCACATTTGTGAGTGGGAAATTCCAAACCAGTCTTTTTCTCTGATCCAAAGATGAGGGTTGGCTGTAGATGTACAGGCTGTGTGCTCACATTTGTGGGCCTCATTTAAGTGAAGTTTCAGTCACTCCTTTTCTACCTGTTTTTCACTTTGTTCTGTGTCCTATGCATCTTGTCTTGGAGTAGGTTTGTGTCTCTCTTACGCTTCTTCTCCTCTAGCTGATGAATTCCTTTCTTCTGGGGGCAGGGAACTCCTGGGAATAGTGCGTGTGGCCAGGCTCCTACTGAGAGCATTTAGGTGATGTCCATATGGCTGATGGGCTTCTATGTGTATCTTTATACACATATTGCGGTGGCCACTTAAAAAGTGGTTTGGGGTTAAAATAGCAGAAAAAACTCCAGTAGGACCTAATTGCACTGGTAGGTTTTTTTTATTGTTGTTGTTGTTGGTTTGTTCATTTGTTTGTCTTTTCATTCTACTGAGAGTGTGTGAAGCTGTGACAGCATGCATGCGCTATGCTGTGTTTTTACTTAAAATACCACCTCCTAGCCAGGAGAACCAAAGGGACACAGAACCAACCCTTCCCTGAGTTGAAACTGGCCCTGGGCTTGCACAGGCCTTGACTACATATACGATTTCCCGCCATGGTGGTGTCTATGCTGGGAAGCAGACACAGTCTGCTGTGGGAGATTTTGTGTTCCTGAGAAACTTAAGCAACTTGGTTCCACTGTCAACCTTAGGGGAGAGGAGGAATTTCTTCTTAAGGCATTATTCGGCCTGGCATCTTCATTTTATAGACAAGGGAAACTGAGGCCCATAATCCCAAGAATTAACATGCGACCATAAAAAGAAACAAATTATTCCTAGCAGATGTTATATCCTGAAGTCTGACATGCAAGAACAATCTAGCAAGGTAAGGTACCTTGCTAATGTCAATTTTTAGTGGCAAGCAAAGAAAGGCAGACTGCACTGGGCTGTGTGGCCCTGAAGCTGCCCAGGGAGTCCTTGAGACCGCTATTCTCCAAATCCAAGGGGAGGGAACCCCAGCCCCCGCCCCCAGGCTTTCTGCTCTGCTCCCCACTAGGGGAGACAATTCTCAGGCAGAGCTGCTCCTGTCTGCAGAGCTATGAGCCCCACACCTGTCTGTCTGAGTGTCTGTCTGTCAACTAGGAATCTGGGGGACGTAATAGGTGGACGACACAAATGAATAATTCAATAGAAGTGAATAATTTCCATGGCAACCTTGCCAGCACATGACCCGCTCTGCTACCTCCCAGGCTGGGTTCACCCTAATAAAGAAACACATTTGTCAGACGACACAGCACAAACTGGGACAAGGTTTTCTTTTACGGGAACCAAAATGAAACTAGGTTGGCCAAAGGCAGCAGGGTCTGGGCTTGGAGAAGCCAGCTTCAAACACGCCAGTGCTAGTGCAAGAGCCTGCATTGCTGCAGTGTCAGAGAAAGGTCTGCCTTTCCTGGTGGGGAGCAAGACACACGGATCAGCCCCCGAGCCTCTCCGAAGGAAAAAAAAACACACAGGATCCCACAGTGTACAAGGACTCTCAGAACCACGGTGCAGTGCCCTTATCATATACCTTGTAGAAAGAGAGGGAAACAGAACCCTGGAATGGTGGCTCTGGAATTTGGGTGATGGATTTGGAGATGCATGAAAACACTGAGATCCAGGGGGCGTTCACAGCATTTGCATATGTGTGCCCAGCCAGAAGCCTGGGTACCCTTACCTGTGGATTTGTGAAGAGTTGGTCACCCCAGGAAGCACTGGGAGGCCTGAGGCTCTGTGCCCACTGTACTCTCTCATCTAAGTTAATCTATGTCTATAAGACCAGTGTCATCCTCTTAGATGGAGCTTCCCTGACCAACACACAGAGCAGCTGAGCCTGAGGCTATTCGTTTTATGTCTAAGCTTTCATTGATGTGTGTGTGTGTGTGTGTGTGTGTTTGTGTGTGTGTGTGTGTGAGGTGCACAGTTGTACATGGTGGAATGCAGTTTCAGACTCACTTGGTTTTTCTGCATTGAATCTGGATCCTCAGATCTCACCTCCGGAGTAGCTAGAAGTACAAGCATGGGCAACCAGCATGTGGCCTTCCATTGGTTTGGAAATGCTAGTAATCAGTACCTCCCTCCATGTGATGCTGAGAATATGATTATTCACATGATTCTGGAACACATGCCTGGCAAGCAATCACAATGGCTGCCACAGTTGTTATGATCACCTTCATACATGTGGGGGAGGCATTTGCGAAACCTGCTTTGCAATCTTCTCATGGAGTTACCTGCTTCTATGAGGGGAGTCATTCTCACAGTATTAGCTTCCCAGTACACCACACAGACCTAAGATAGCTTCTTCCAAGATGGGAGAGGCAAACCGGAAACTCACCAAGACCATAACCTATGAGGAATCCTGGCAACCTGGGCAAGCTGGCCGCAGCCTTCAGAGAGCGGAGGCAAATGGATGAGCATGATTAGACACATCCTCAGCTGTGAGCAGCTTTATATATTTCCTTCTCCTCTCAGTAGACAAGAGAAGAGATCCTCAGAGAGGACGGCAGCTGGCTGGGGTGGAGGTCACTCAGCTGAGCAGGTGCAGAAACGCCCTCTAAGACCTTGGTCCTTTGCGCTCTGCCATGTGTGAGCCCCTGACAAGACAGGGGGTAGCAGAAGAGGAGGGAGGAAGGGAATGGTCCCCGGAGCCTCCACACACAGGGTCTCACTTCATCCTTTTGGATGGCAGCCACGGAACAATAAAAAGAAGTGACAATCTGCAAGTGCAGTCTCTCGTTTTCCAATTTAACAACATCTGCCAACAGCAAACACTATCACTTCAGGCATGGGGGAACTGCAGCCTTCAGTAGCCTTCATCACAACCATGTGAATCTCTCACCGTTCCCCTCTGCCTTGGTACATTGTCCCTTTAAGTGATATTGCCCACACCCAGCTCCTGATTTCCTCCTGGCCATGGGTGCTTTCGTTTATTTGATAGCAACTATCAAATATATCCTGATTTGATTCAGAGCTTGTGCCCTCCTTAAGAATGTTTGCCTATAATCCTAGTTACTGAGGAGGCTGAGATCTGAGGATTAACGTCTGAGGTCAACCTAGGCAAACAAATCTGAGAGACTCTTATTTTCAATTAATCAAGTAGAAGCCAAAAGTGGAGGTGTAGTTCAGGTGGTATGGTGCCAGCCTTGAGCTTAAAAGCCAAGTGAAGGTACAAGACCCTGGGTTCAAGCTTCAGCTCTGGCATTAAAATAAAGGATACTTACTCTCTCCCTCTCTCCCTCCTCCTCCTCCTCCTCCTCTTCCTCTTCCTCCTCGTCCTCCTCCTTCCCCTCCTCCTCCTCCTTCCCCTCCTCCTCCTCCTCCTCCTCCTCATTCTCCTCCTATTCCGGGTCTAGGCTTTGCCTCTAAGCTTTATTTTTATGTTTTTGTTTTGCTCAAGGCTAGAGCACTACTTACTATTTGAGCCTCAGATCTACTTTCAGCTTTTTTTGTGTGTGGTTAATTAGAAATAAAAGTCTCATAGATTTTTATGCCTGGGCTGGATTTGAATCTCGACTCTCAGATTCAGCCTCTTGAATAGCTAAGATTGCAGGTATGAGCCACTAGTGCCCCACTTAAAGATACTCTTCTTTTTTTATCTTCTTACAGGTGAGCTGACCAGACAGTGAAAATAACATTGAAATAATAATAATAATAATAATAATAATAATTAGTGTTGGACCCTCTGCTGGTCTCTGGTCTATTCCACTTCGTGTGGTGATCTCTAGGTAGGGTTCATATTGTCATTATTTTATGCACACTGCAAGAGTGGACATGCAGGCTCAGGCACATTAGATAATAGAGAGCTGGGACACTAAGACAAATGACCCCATTGGTTCCTCACTCACTTCCCAGCACCTCACGTTCCTCCAGGACTGGGGGTCTCCAAGCCCTTTGCTCAGGCCCACCTGCTGACAGCCCTAGAACCAACTTTGGGGTATGAAACTGAGACCTGCATCCCAAACTAGCCTCAAGCCATGGTGCTCAGTAAAGAAGCCACATTCAACAGCACTGCCATCTCTAGGCCTAGGGAAGGGGCTCACAAACAAGGGCGATTTGTGTCCTCCCTGGAGGCACTCAGCAGCCTCTGAAGGCTTTCTGCTGACCCGGCTAGGAGGGAGTCATCAGGGAGTAGAGTATTCTGGGGGTCATGAGACAGGCAGCCCCTAAGATCTAGGATTGCCTATTCCAAACCCTCAGAAATGTGGAGGATGGGGTGCTGTGGCCCTGGCACTGTGGCGGTAGGAAGTGTGTGAGTAAGAAACAGTGTGTGAAGAGTCTAGACATGGGTCAACGCACGGGTTCGCCCATGTTCACCAAGCTCCCAGTACTCCCAGTACTGTGCTGAGTACTCTCTCTCCCTCCACTCACCCACTCCTTTAATTCCAAAGGCCTCAGGTGAAGGCCTCTGCTTTTCTCTTTCCCACTGTACAGAGGAAGATACTGAGGGTTGAGAAATTAAGAAATCCACTTAAGTCGTGCAGGACTGGCATCCGAACCCAGGTAGCCTGCTTACTAATGGTGCTTCTAGTCACTTACCCACAAGGCCTCTGAAAAACCAGGCTGTGAAGGTCCAAGGCATTGTGTGCCACATCCCAGACCTGGTGCTTAAGATCGGCATAGCGTTGGCATGTTGTCCAATTGTTCTGAGACTTGGTTTCCTCAACAGTGTGTCAGGAATTCTGTATCCATTTCCTAGGGCTGCTACACCAATTGCTACAAAACCAGAGGCATAAGACAATAGAAATGCATCTTCCCACAGTTCTAAGAGCAGAAGTCCAAATTCAAGTGGGGGTGGGGGAACAGGGGGAGGCAGGGGGGCCTTCAGGTGAACAAGCTCTCTGGGGGCTCAAGAGAAGAGTTCATTACTTGCTTCTTCTGGCTCCTGGTTTTCCAAGCTGAGAACATCACTCTGGCTCCTCTTTGTCCTATCTTCCCTTCTTGTCCAGAGAGGAGAACTTGTCATCCATTTCGGAAACAGTCGGCATAATCTCACATTGAGATTCTTAACTTGATCACACCTGCCACGACTTTCTTTGCCTCCATAAAGACACATCCACAGGCTTGGGGGACTTAGAATGTGAACAGATTTTTCTAGAGACCATCATTGAACCCACCACAGACAGGAACACCCAAATTGCTGAATGGACAAGACATGCAAATTAACCAGGTGTGTAGTATATGCTCCATAAACCTTAGATGATCCTAGGACACAGTGAAGAGACAGAGGCTCCGGCTTGTAATGGCAGGGTTCCTGCATCAAGCTGAGTAAATGGCGAAGGTTAGGAGCTAGGGTATTGTCTGTAACTTTGTCTCAGCCCCTGAGCTTCCTTTCCTGAAAGCAATGCTTCTGAAAGTGGCTGCTACAGGAGGGGCTGAAAGATGAGAGCAAGATGGCAGAGTGCATCCCCGTGGAGTGGTACATAAATGAGATGCAGACTGGGTGCATCTAAGCCATTGGGATCCCCCAGTTGTACAACCTCCCTTTCTATACGGAGAACCGGAGGAAAGACAGGAAGAGTCAGCTTATGGGAAGTGTGGTCCATGGAAGTATCCACCCCAGCCATCTCAGGGGACCACACAGAGGCAGGTACACATAGGAGAAGAAGGTTTAGAAGATTTATTAGAGGGGCCATATCTCCCCCCAGGAGAAGGAGAAGTATGGCATCTGCCCCTATCCAGGTGATAGCTCTGGGGTCAGTGAAGCGCTCGGTGTGCACAGGTAGGTCTGGGTGGAGAGTGGGAGTGGCTAACTAACCTTGTAGGCGCTCTAGGGCAGAGAGGAGCTCAGGTCTGGGTGGGCCTGGGTACATGCTGCTCTGGGAGAGGTAGTGGGAGTGGCTGAGGACCTCAGGTGGAGAAAATGCCAACAGTCCACTTGAAGGATCCAAAGTGAAGTGTGATTCTTAGAAGAGTTTACACACTCTCCCCCTTTCCAGAACCTTGGTAATACAAGAAGGTTCACAGCTCAGAGTTCCATTGGCTCAGATTAGTCACAGGGACATTGGGGAGGGAGAGGCCATAACCTATATTTAGGACTGATCACAAGCCCAAGATTTGCACTTGATAACGGTGGGGTCCATATCCTGTGCTTGATGGTGGAATGAGTAGGAACACAACATATATCCAAGTAAAAGGCTATCTAGTTCAACCAGATCCTACTCATGTGACTGTCCCTGGTTTGATAAACGAGCCCCCATTATGCAGTGCTATTAACATTAGAGAGCTTGCTCCAGGGAGTCTCTCGTGTTTGCTCTTCTGCCTCTGGCTTCCCAATTCTCATCATCTTGAAGGAAACTGAGGTAGCATAATTCTTGGTCCTTAAGTCAGAAAGTGAGTTTCTTTGAACACACACAACCTGGCTACAGCCTCCCTCTCCCTTGGCCTGGGTATCTGATAGACAAAGGGAAAGAGGAGGAAGCTCAGCTTTGAGACAAGACAAGTCAGCAAAGAGGAAACTGTCCCCTTCCAATGGATGGCACTAAACAACGAGAGCTTCGTGTTCTAATCACATTAGCTCACCCCAGGGGGTGTTTCCAGGCCCATTATCACATGGTGTGGTTGGCTGGATCTCCATTTGTCACAGCAAACACCGGGCATATGGTAATGGTCCCGTAAAACATGCCCTGTTGGGTCTTAATGTCTATTTAATGACACCTGCTATGAAGGCTCCCATAACTGAACTCATAATGGGAGATGAGGGGATATTAGATTTTGGAGAAGGAGAGTTCTCTGAATGACAGGCTGCCTCTCCCTGGGAGGCTGAAGCTGAGCTGGGCTGAGTAGGGGTGGATGCTATGAAATTGCTGGGTTTCACTGCAGCAGGGACTCTAAGAAATCCTTCTGTAGTGGGAGACAGAGGCCCCTAAGAAACAGGGACAGAAATGGTTCCTGTGGGGAAATACAGAATAGCAAGCCTGATCTGTATTTCTTTTGCTGACCATTAATTAATGTTCAACACAAATCCCCCAAATGCCATTTTTTTCTGTTAGGGACAGAAAGAAAAACTAAAGCTTGGTGGAAGTAGGAATAACAAGGTGGGGAAATGATTTCCCACCTTCCTAAGAGTTGGAAATATAGCTCTTTTCTCTCCTTCCTTCCTTCCCCTTCCTTCTCTCCCTGCTCCTTTCATTCCTCCTTTTCTCTCATTTCCTCCATTTCTCCCTCCTTTTTTTTTTTTTGCCAGTCGTGGGCTTGAACCCTGTGCCTAAGCGCTGTCCTTCAGCTCTTCAGCTCAAGGCAAGAGCTCTACCACTTGAGCCACAGTGCCACTCCTGATTTTCTGGTGGTTTATTGAAGATAAGAGTCTCATGGACTTTCCGGCCTGGGCTGGCTTTGAACCATGATCCTCCTATCTTAGCTTCTTGAGTAACTAGGATTACAGGCATGAAGCCACTGGAGCCTGGCCATTTCTCCCTCCTGATCTACTTCCATTTCTGTATCTCTGTCTCCCTATCTTCCTCCTTGTATCCTTCCTCTTCTCTCTCCTCTCTCTTGCTCTTTCCCTTCCTGCCTTCTTATTTTCCTCCCTTCTTTTCTTCTTTCCTCCTTCTCTACTTCTCTCCATCTCTCCTTCTCTTTCCCTTCCTCCTTTCCTGTCTCCCTTCTTCCATTTATTTTGGTCTTCCTTCCTCTTTTCCTAGTTACTTCCTTCCCTGGACCAGTCCCCCTCCCTCTGACTCACTTCTCTCCTCCTCAGTCTTTGGGCATCCCTTGGCTTCAATTGTAGGGAGTCCCAGAAAAAAGGCGTGACTAGGAGAGACATTTCACTCACCCACATGAGGCTCCCAGGCTAGAAGAAGAGACAGTCCTGAGGCTCCCCTCATGGCTCATGCCCTTCATGCTCAGGGCTAGGTACTGAGATTTTCTAAAGGGAATCTCTACACTAGCTCCCACTCCCTTGCTCTTCTGTGGTGTGAGCATGAGGAGGTGGAGTGTGCTTCCCACATCTTGGGTCTATGTTAGCCTATGACTTACTTATAACCAGTAAGTGGTGGTTGGACATGGTACCATGTGACCTCTGGGGCTTCCTCTGCCCAGATCTCCTGGGACCTTGGTGGAAGAGTTGCAGAAAACCTACACACATGCTCTCCAGACCACTCCATCTCGACAGTCATCCCTTCTTTCCAATCATGAGATGAATTATCTTGGACTTCCTGGTCCAGATGGCACAGATAAGTGGAGTCACATTCAGCTATTGCTCTTGAAAGTCACGAATGAATATCTGTTTCATGAGAGAAAGGAGACTCTAACCATGGCTCAGACTGTGACCGAGAGGCTGTGAGAACACAGAAACCTGGAGGACAAGGAAGATGGATATTCATTAAGCAGGGGTTGGTGTTGATGGGTAATCTTGGTAGCCAACTTGATTAGGCTGAGAAGCACCTAGGAGATTAGTAAAGAAGATGTCTGGGGGTGTCTGGGAGGGGGTTCCAGAGAGGGCTAAGTAAAGTGGAAGACCAGCACAGAACATGGCCAGCATAGCTCGGGGCATAAGAGGAATAAAAGAGAGAGATGGCAGAACAAAGGTTTTCTCTCTCTCTTTCCCTCTCTCCCTTCCTCTCCTTTCCCCTGCCCTATCTCTTTCTCTTCCTAGCTGTGGCCACCCACCACTGCTACAGCCCACCCACCAGGCTTTCAAAGACAGCTCATGGTCCACCAGTCCATGTCTGTGACTTGAGACTGTTTTAATTAGGTATGCCTTTCTTACCCTTCTTCTCTCTATTTGACCAAGGCCACAGTCAGTACCCCTAA
The DNA here is from genome assembly GCF_000151885.1 of Dipodomys ordii. Taxonomy (NCBI): domain Eukaryota; kingdom Metazoa; phylum Chordata; class Mammalia; order Rodentia; family Heteromyidae; genus Dipodomys; species Dipodomys ordii. Next base: position 14,494,014 of record NW_012267235.1, on the reverse strand, counting down.
AGGCAGCCGAAAATGCACTGAAGTGCCATCTTCTCATGGTTGCCCATGTGATAAATACCTATATTTTCTTTTCCATTAAAAAAAGACAAGGTTTCTCAGTAAATAGGTGAAAGATAGTTTAGGCAGGTGCAGGGAGGAGCCTTGTTTAGAGCTCGATGGAATATTTCAGGTTGAGGATCCATGGAGTAAGAGAAGATGGGAAGATTTAATCCTTCAAGGCCTTTCAAGTTCAGGTTGGCAGCACTCCTTGCCTCTCCATGCTTCTCCATGTCTCTGTCTCCAAGACATTTCCTTCTGAGTGGATTTGATCCCTCCTCCTTCTCCTCTTCAAGGTCTGACAGGTCCTTGTGTTTCTCCCATAGTGTCTGTCACCTGGCAGGATAAGGGATCAATATTGGAATTCATCGAATTCTTTCTGCCTACCCCATGTTTTATTCTTTTTTCAGATAGACACACATGGAGTGGCACAGCACAGAAACACCAATGAAGAGCGATTGAAGCGAGACTTGTTCCTCCCACTATGGAGGCCATCGAAGTGAGGGGAGTGGGGTTCATTCAGGTGCTCAGGGAGACACTTGAAAGTCCAGTTTCTTCTAGTGTCTCAAGCATGAGGTTTGATCCTCATGGGCTCAGGCTGGCTTTCATTCATATATTTCTGTCACAGAGATACAAAAAGTATATCTTCCTTTCTCAGTAATATGGCCTTCCTTATATGGAGATAGATAGATAGAGTAATATATACACACATATATGTATATATACATAATATATATATATATACATCTATATATGCTCCAGTATCTGATATTAATTATACAAAAACTGTACAAAATATATTAACTGTGCATTGTGATAGTTCCATAATGAATAAAATATACATTGAGCCAGGCTCCAGTGACCCACACCTGAAATCCTAGATACTCATGAGGCTAATAGTTGAACAATGTTAGTTCAAAGCCAGCCTGGTCAGAAAAGTCCCTGAGATTTCTCTTCTCACTGGAATAGTTGTTTCCTTTTTTTAAAAAAAAAAGTCCTAACAGGTTAGACCAGCTGCCTGCTTTGGGGACATAGCTTAGTGGGCAGAACACCAATCTGATATTTGCAAGTCCCTGAGAGGCTCCCCACAACCACAAGACAGAAAATAATGTTTGCAAGTTGGGCATATTTTTTCCTCCTGGCTCCTCTTAATTTCCTCATGGCTCATTCCTTACTTCGTTATTGTAAGGAAAATGGAGAAGAAAGACAGAGCAAACTGGGCCTCAACAGGCAAATACTGTTTATTGAGGCACAGTGAAGGGCAGCAACCATCCCATAGGATTAGAGGTTATGCCAAGGTGGGGAGACCAGGGTTAGGCTTATATGAAAGCTATGTTAAGGGTGAGGTCAGGTTGAGGCTTATATTGAGCCAAGCAGGGTAACAGGTGTCTTATCAGGATGTATTTTGTCTGGTCACCAAGGGAGGTAGGTCCCTTATGTTTTCCCCGAGGACAGGTATGGGGTAAGTGTGGACCCTTCACTTGTGTTAACTGCAATCTTGATCTCTGCTTGAATAACGGGGCTTTCTACACCTCTCACTCTCCTCCAATTCCTAACTTGTTCTCCACTCCTGCACAATTACTACAACACGCCACAGGCTCACACAAAGACTCCCAACTCATTCTCTACTTGGCTGGCATCAAATCTCCCCTGAATGTCTCAGGGGCAATATGCTAGCAGTCACTCTCAATAGAATCACTTGGGCTTAACATTTGCACACGGTATTCAGGTACTTCCAGGTCTGTGCATTTGGATTCCAGTCCTGATGAGTTTCATGGATTCTTATGATTTCTTGTTGTGGTCCTTGCCTGAGGCGTGCCAGTTCCTGTGCCTGTGTGGTCTCTGGAGGGCAGCCTCCTTTGTTTGCTCTCTGGCCTGCAGCCCCTTTGTGCTGGGTGGACTCTCCCCATTCCACAACTCTGCTTGGCACTCCATGTTAGAGCCTGTTGTTTCTCTTATACATAAAAGTTCAGTCTTTCTGGATTTCTCCTATTATCTGTCTCTATTATTTCTGATCCAGAGCACCTGTCTCTCCCTAGAGCCATGTACCTAAGGTTTCTTTCAGAATTTGGTGGATGTGGGAAATGCTGGATGTCTCTAATCTGCCATCTTAACCCCTCCCAGATCCTGTCCTCTTGCTCAGGAAGTGAGTGGTGCCCTAGCCAGGCTACCCAGTACAGCAAGGGATTTAGAAGGGTGAGTATTTTCTTTTCTTTTTTTTTTCTGCTTATGTGGTACTGAGGAATCGAACCCAGGGCCTCATGCATGCAAGGCAAGCACTCTACCACTGAGCCACTTCCCAGCCCCCAAGGGTGAGTATTTTCTGAGGTGCATTGTCACTTCAATGGATCCATGGGTATTGAGTAAGTAACAACTTTTATCTGTGTAACATGTAGTAACTGATTTAATTCTCACAGCCATTTTGTGATGGCATCATTGTCACTAATGAAATTCATAGATGAGGGACGTGAGGACAAAGGTGTTGTTGTTTTGTTTTTGTGCATTGGTACTATGACTTGGACTTAAGATCTTGTACTTGCTTAATTTGCTTGTTCAGATGGCACTCTACCCCTTGAACCACATCTCCAGACCTTCTTTATGCTGGCTATATCTGGCATGGAATCTCAGGGAATTTTCTGCGTGGGCTTGCCTCAACCCTCAATTTTCTGATCTCAGACTCTTAAAGCGGCTAGATTTACAGGCATGAACCATTGGTGCCTGGCTGATACAAATACTTTTGAAAATTTATTATTTTTTAACTTATATTTTAGTAATTATACAAAAGAGCTGCCATTTATGTTTGTATTTTTTGTTGGTTTTGAGGCTTGAACTCAGGGTCTGGGCACTCAAGGCGAGTGCTCTATCACAGTGTCAATTCCAGGAGTTGCCATTTAATAAGGCAGTTTATGAATACAATGCATCTTGATCAATGTCACCCCTTTCAACATTCTCACCCATATCCCCTAACCTAACCCTTCCCTCAGTTTTCTTAATTTTGAAGAATATACATTGAATTCTTGATGCTGGTTTTGGGGCTTGAACTCGGCCTAGGCGCTGTCCCTGAGCTTTGTCCTCAAGTCTACCACTTGAACCAAAGCTCTACTTACATTGAATTCTTTTTTTTTTTGTCGGTCGTGGGGCTTGAACTCTGAGCCTGGGCGCTGTCCCTCAGCTCTTCAGCTCAAGGCGAGCGCTCTACCACTTGAGCTACAGCACCACTTCCAGTTTTCTGGTGGTTTATTGGAGATAGGAGTCTCACGGTCTCTCCTGCCCAGGCTGGCTTTGAACCGAGATCCTCAGATCTCAGCCTCCTGAGTAGCTAGGATTATAGGCGTGAGCCACCAGCGCCTGGCTACATTGAATTCTTGACTATATTCATCGCCCTTTTCCTCCCTCTCCATTTGATGCTACTCTACCCCTTTCAAGTACCCATTTCCAGGTGTTTGTTTCATTGAACTTTAATTTAGCCTTTCTAAGAAATTATACTATTTTCAGTTCTCCCTTAAATTGACCATATTTCAGTTAATACATTTTTATAAACATACTATCTAACATATTTATTTATAAGCTTACATAATAATTCTTGCTTCTACATATGAGGAAAAACATGAAACTTTAGTCTCTGTAGGCCTGATTTACTTCACTTAACATACTTTTTTCCCCTGCTTTTTCCATTTCTTTACAATGATACAATATTATTCTTTCTAATGGATGTATAAAATTCCATTGTGTATCTATACCACATTTTCTTGATATATTTTTCCATTGAGGGACATCTGGACCATACATTGGCTATCTGAATAATTCCGCAGTGAATATGGTTGTGCTGGTGGCTTTACTGAATCCTGGTTTGTAATCTTTTGGATAAATACCGAGAAGTGGAATTGCTGCATCCTACTGCTTTTCAGAGTGCTTGAACACTTTTATATTCCCACCAAGAGTATATTAGTGTTCCCTTTTGGCCACATTTTTGCTATTCTCTGTTATCATTTGTTTTCTTCATAATGGCCATGCTATCTGGGGTGAGATGGAATTGCGCCATTGTTTTGATTTGCATTTCCTCTATGTTCAGCCAATGTACCAGTTGTATACTTTTACTTCTTCCTATGAGAAGTATCTTTTTAGCTTATTATCCCATTTATTAATGGGTTATTGGTTCTTTGAGGGTTTAATTTTTTAAAGATTGATGTGAATTGTGAATATTGGGCTATTGTCTGATGTATAGCTGGAAAAAAATCTTCTCCCATTCTGTAGATTTGTTGACTCCTATTCTGTTTAGTTTGTTGGATACTTGCTGTTTTTAGGTTACAGGACTAGTAGATAAAGGAACTGGGATGACATGTTTATATTATATCTCCTATGAGACCATATACAACCTGAGGGCAGGACTATGTATTTATTATTGTGCTTACATTCTTGTAAATCCATCATTAATATCCATTAATAGTAAGGCTAATTGCCCTGGAGAGTGACTGGATTCTCTATTGAGACCCTATACAATTCTATACTTGTGTATTTCCCATCTCATAACAATTGGAGAGAGATCAGAAAGAGTCTCCGTACTGGCATGTCATTTCTCTTGAACAAAGTCAGCTTGTATTTGTTTAGCCTGGACTCAATTCTGTCTGTGACTAACCCAGCCATGCTCAGCTGAGCACACCAGGACTTAACAAGGTCTGAATTGTTTCAAGGGTGTTTTCAGCAAGTTGTAAATATATTTCACCAAGTTTTGTTGCTGCATATAGTAGATACAGCTGATGAAAGCTTTCATGATTGTGTGGTGCATTTGTTTCTGCCTGTTTACAAGCACCTCCCTTCCCATCTTCCAAAAGGGTATATAAGCACACTTTAAAGGAGAATGTGTTTGATATTGACATCTGGGAAAACCATCTTGCATTCCACTCCCTCACTGGCTCATGTGATCTGTGAAAAAGACAAAGGCAAGCTCCTAATTGCTATAGATTTTTTATATACCCACAGATAATTGCTTTTAAGTATAAACAACAGCTTTTGCAAGAATGATCATTTTATCTCTGCTTGGTTTGCTGTGGGGTAAGATTTCAGTGGCAGGCATCCTGAGATGTAATTATTTGTGTACACATCTTCCACTTTTCTTTAAAGGCACAGAACATTTCTGATCTGAATTTATAGCCACCCTGTACTTGCTCCTAGTGCTTTTTCAGATAAAGCTTAGTAGAAGTGGTTATTTGTTGAATATGTGAACAGATAATAAAGGGAGGTCTAAGCTTTCCGGGAGAAACATTAAAATCCCTGAAGGGAAAGTCTTCCTTCCTTGTAATGATAATTCAAATTGTTTCTCAGTCTGCATTGACATTTTGTCTTGAACTAGTGAGGGTTGTATCAGTTAGATGCCACTGCATTAAGGCTGTGTAACAAACCACTCCCAGATCCTGTGGTTTTAAATAGACATTTTTGCTCATAATCACGGGACTGCTGGTAAATTGCAGTGTTCCTAACTAGCCAGGGTCCCTGGGTGAATTTTCTCTAAGCTTCAAGTTGGCTGAGCATAGCTGTGGGCTATAGGATAGACCTATTCTTATTTTCCATATCCTTCTGGGGTCCACTCTGACCTAGCAGTCTTTCCATAGCATGCAGTTTTTCCACAGTGGATCACCAAAGCATAGACAGAACAAACTCAATCACACAATAACATCTCAAGTCTCTAATGACATTACAATTCATTAACATGCTAACATCTTATTGTTCCAAATAAATAAATTTGCTAGAAAGTCAAGGAAGAAGAAGAATCTTTATAGTTTAGGAAAACTCTATTACAAAGCAGTCAAGCATTTAGGCACTGATGGAGGCTGAGCTCTGTGGATCTTGGTTTGAGGCCAGCCCAGGCAGAAAAGTCTGTCAGATTCTTATATCCAGCAAAAAGCTGGAATTGGGGATATGGCTCAAGTGGAAGAGCATCAGCCTTGAGCCAAAAAAACTAAGAAAGTGTGAGTTCTTGAGTTTAAGCCCTGGCACCAGCATGTACACACACAGAATCAGTCAAGAGTTAGAACCAAAATTTCAGTAGACCACTAACAAAGCCACAGAGATAAAGCTAAAGAAGCAGAAAAGTGGGGTGATAAGCAGGAAGAATGGGTGGCAAGAGAGCATTGGGGACACTACAATGCATCTGGGTTACCTAGTTGGGCTTCTAGCCTCCATGAACGGGCAGAAGCCATGTGGTAGACTCAGCTTACAACATCACAAAGATCATCTAATCTTAAAATGGCAGAGTTTTACACACCCATGCATTGAAATGGCAGAGATTTCCAAGTTACAAGGTCTGTTGATGAAGGTATGGAAGCAAAATCACCACGTGCCAGTGTGGACCGGTGGCAAGCATTAAATGTGTATATGACTGCACCACCTGAGGCCAGCTCCCTCCCGCCTCTCCTGCTCACCTCTGCTCCCCATCTCAAACCCAGCTGACTCCAGTGATTTCCTCAATGCTAAATCCAGTGAGCACCTCCTAGATTCCCACTTCTCATGGCTTCTGCTTTATCTTTCCATGATGGATCACTACAGAATAGAAAGAGCAGACTCACAGCCCAAGCCTCTGATGACAGCAAAATTCACTAATATATCATTAGCCCAAATAAATCACATGACCAGCAAGTCAATTCTCCAGAGAGGAAGAACACTGCTATGCATTTCCATCCCATCTCCCTCAGTACTTCCCAGCAGTTTTTCTAGGTTCACTCAATTTTCCCCTTGGGTTTGCCTTTGGGCCAAAAACGGGGCCTGAAAGCAAAGGTCCTAGCTCTTGCTTGGCTTTTGTGCTCAAGTCTGGTACTTCACCACTTAAGCCACACCTCTACGTCTGACCTTTCACTAGTTCATTGGAGATAAGAGTCTCTTGAATGAATTTATCTGCCTTGGCTGGCGTTGAACCTTGATCCTAAGATGTTAGCTCCTGAGTAATTAGAAGTATAGGTGTGAATCACTAGCATCTGACTATCATTCAAATGTTCAAGGAAGAAAAGATTGAAAATTTAGTTAGAGAAAAAAGTCTTGGGTAGTGGATGGTCCCAAAGCCTTTGTCTTGAAAGGAAATGGAGCATGTTGCTCAGGAGGCCGGCTGTATGATGGAATGTGGATGTGGAGAATGGATGGGAATAGCTGTCACCTGAAGCAGAGACACCCCCCATTCCCCCACCCACCCCACCCCCACCAAAAGATGCACACACAGGATTAAGCCAGTCCAGCACCAGCACCATGTCTTCTTCTCTGCTGAGTGGTCCAAAAGGAGGAGTCTTTGTATTTGAATCACCTGGGTCTTCTTGGTGATGGGTTCCGTCAGCCAGGTGTGTTGCAAGGCCTCATCTGTTCATCTTTACTGCATGTGTGAAGTGTATGGGGAGGTGTGCAGAATCTTGAGCTAAAGGAATTTAATATATGCTTCTCTCACTTTCTGGAATCTTGGACTTCTCTTTCCCTTCCATCCTTTTCCATTCTTCATCTGGCTTCCTTGCACTAAATGACACCCATGTTTGTCTAAGTGTACCTACTTCTCAAAGTGATCATTTACCACCTTCTCATCCTATCACCCTTCAAAGTTTGGTTCAAATGCCTCTTCTGCTGGGGAGCCTTTCAGGATTCACCAGCAGAGAGGTAACTACTTTGCCTCTGAATCCTTTCAGGCCTTCTCTGATACTCCTCCTGAGCATTATTGCTGCTGACTTTCTATCTCTGAATACTAATTATACATTTACTTCCTCAATCGATGGCCTGCTATATGTTTCAAGTTTTGGTTGACTCTAGTATTTATCCAGTGATTCAAATATAGAACTCCTCCATCCATCAATAAGTAGTAAAATAATAAGGAAATTGAGCTGGGGTGATGACCTGAAAACCTCTGGTATGTTCTGGAAACTCCTATCTCAAGCTTTAGTTTTGAAAAAGAAGAGCAAAACCTATTTTTTAAAAATTGAATCCACCTTTTCTTTACAGAATTGTTTTGTGTTCTCTTTCATTGGGCCAATTACATTTATGATGATGAATTAGGACAGGCGAGAATTCTCTTGCACGGATGTGCTAACTGCGTAATTAGTGTCCACTGTCAAGGAGGGGAGTTTGTTAGATATTTCTATAAGAAAAAGGAAGACACGATGATCCATAAAAAACAATGAGCAATGATCATTTCATTTTTATTGGTCATTTAAAAACATTCACTGATAATTCTTATGCTTAATAGGCATATGTTTGCTTCCTTCAGAACATGCCCATAAAGTTGTCACAAAAAACAATGTTACACAATCGTTCAACCTTGCTTCCATTATGGAAGGCTTTCAGCTATAGCAAGTATGGAGTTCACCTAGAGAACTTAAGCAGGTGGGGCCAGGTTTCCTGAACCAGTGGGTCCTCCCAGAGAGCTTGGCATGGGCCAGGGCCAGCGCTAGTGCTAAAACTGCATCATTTTCAGTCCAAGGGAGTTTCACACTCGAGAGAGTTTATCCTCTACTTGGCACTGATGAGACAATGATGAGCCATATCCCTCCCTACTCAGACATAATCCTGAGACCCTCACAAGGAAGTCCTCCTGGAAGACTCCGATCCCAAGCCAAGCCCAAGGCGGACAAATAGCAGGTGCTTGATGAATGTCCTCAGGCAGGATAATAAGTGAATGGACCAGAGCTGGCATGGAGGGACAAATTGGATGGGGCTTCTCAGATCCCATCTCTTGAGATCCTGGCAGACTTCAGCCCCCACTGCTACTGGTCCTCAGCTCTTCTGGAAAGAAGACAAGATTCTTGAGCACCCTGGGAGTGGAGCTACCTCTTGAGTTCAGAAAAAAGCAAAAATTTTCATGTGTGTCAAAAAAGAAAGGAAATTATTTTGGTCTTTCTTACTAAAAAATAAATCCTTCACATGAAATGAAGTTCCATTCCCTTCTTGGTCTTTTTGGATGCATTTTCTTTCTTGTTCGTTTTAGCCAAGGCCCTAAGCTCGCTGATCTCAATGAACTCCTGACCTCAAGGTCCACTTTCTTGTCATGTTCAAGGCCAGCAAACCATCCACAACAAACATGGGGATTCAGGAGCAAATTGGCCACTCCTCAGAGGAAAGAGCATAGCTCACTGGCTTCAGGACATGCTGACTTTGCTCTAGCTCTAGAAACAAGATCTGGCCATTCATGCTTGGAAACCTGACAACCTTTCAGAATGGCAAATGCATGTGTGTGTGCATGTGTGCTGTGTGTGTACACATGTGTATGTTTACAAGTAAGAGACAAGGTGGGTGTATGCATGTGTGTGTGCCTGCTCACACTTGTGTATAAGGGTGAAGATATGTTTATGTATGAGATGAAATTGTATGCATGCATTTCTTGGTATATATGCAAGATGTGTGTGAGGGGATAAGTTTGTGTATGCTGGAAATATGTGCGTGTTAATCCAGTGATGGGACAGAAGGTGCTTGCATGATGGGTGACTATGTATATGAAGATGTGGCTGCATGTGCCTTGCCCTGGAGTAGCTATTGATTCCTGTGTCCCTAGGATTCTCCCTATGCTGGGCAAGTGGGGAGACAGGAGAGCAGAAAGCCAGTTTTATCCCCTCTGAGCATCAGGAGGGTGGGGGGCTGCCAGCAGGCAGGTGGGCAGAGACTCAGGTGATGTGTCCTTTCCCTTAGTTAAGCGTGCCTTCTACAGGCAAAACCAGCATCCAAAGGTGGACACAGTTCCACATTCCTGCACCTGCATCCTCAGTTCTGCCACCACCAAAATGCTTGAAGCTGCAGCCAGGCACCTGCCCTTTCTCTTGTTTCCTACTACATCCTGTTTGGCTTTCTTCCTTCTCCACATATTTCTAGTGCTCTTTGATGTTCTGCAGCAGCTTTCAGACTAACTTTAATCAGGTTTTTTTTCCTTTTCCTTTTTGTTTGTTATTGTTTCTTTTGGTTTTTACCACTCCAAAAAATACCGGAGAAAATCCACTAAGAGAAGGAATTGTTTATTTCCTTAATTAATAAGAAAATGCATTACTGATAAAAGGAGTACTACCGAGAAAAATCCCACAGACATAGAATTTCAGTCCATAGTTGCTGCCCCCATTGCTGTAAGGCCTGGGAGCAGAGCATTATAGCACACAAGGTGGAGTGGAGCAGAGTTTCTTGTCTCTTGGGAGGCAGAGACAGGAGGGTACCAGGGAAGATCCATTTTTAGAGATCCCTCCCTCTCTCACCCTAGTGGTCTACTGCCTTCAGACAGGCCCCATCTCCTGATAATCCACTCAGGAAGAACTTGTCAGTGAGTTTCCCCATCCATGGAGTCAGGGCTACCCAGCTGCAGGCTTAAACCACTACCATACCCCATGAATATTGCCCCTGCTGGGCTGGGCCCAGCTGCAGAGTCCTGTCCTCCTGGGATGAACCTTCTCCTCATGCCATGCAAGTGGCTTATTCTGACCCTGAAGCTGGGGTGCATTGTGAGATCTTCAGAGGTGGGAGGAGGAGAGCAGACGTTGGTAGAGAAGGCTCGCTCTCACAGTGTGGACACAATTCTGCTCTATCTGTGTGACTTGCTTCCTTATCACTCATTTGTGGAAGGCAGGGGAGAACAAAACAAGACAATGGAAGTCATTAAAGTAAAAGGGGATTACTAGGAAGGAAGAAGGGGAAACAAAAGGGGAGAGTGATAAGAAAGAGTAATAGCTAAATGTGACAAAAGTCCATCGTATGCATAGATGGAAATGTCATAAAGTCCTTATTATGTATGATATGCCCATTAAAAAACATAAAGTCAGTCACTGGTGGCTCACTGGCTGGTTGGCTGTTATCCTGGCTACTCAGGAGGCTAAGATGCCAGGCAGATGAATCTGAAGATTCTATTATCTCCAACTAACCAGTAGAAAGCTGGAAATGGGGATGAGGGTGGTTCAAGTGGTAGAAGACCAGCCTTGAGTAAAAGAAGGCTAAAAAAGCTAAGGAAGAATGAAAGGCCCTGAGTTCAAACCTCAGTTTCAGCAGAGAGAGAGAGAGAGAGAGAGAGAGAGAGAGAGAGAGAACTGAACAACACAGCCCCTACTCTACAGACTCAGTTCAGCTGCCAAGAAAATTAGGAAGAGATAATAGTGATGACCAGAAAAATAGGACAGAAATGGAGCTCAGGGATTCCAGAGGAGAGACTAACTCATTCTTTCTAGGAGAAAGAGGAGATAGGTCCATTCAAGTTGGACTTTGAGGAGTATTTCCAATTCAAGCAAGAAGAATAAAGACACCCAAAGCAGATGGAAGAGCTACGTCTCAAGCAGCAGGGTAATGGAAGTTTATAGTCACAAGGAGGTGGTGGGTTAGGTGGACAGGTTGCAAAGGGCCTTGAATGCCAAGCCAAGTTGTATATTTGGGTTTTAGCCAACTGGCCACAGAAGTGGTTCCAACATCTTAAGGGAAGGGGGGCGTGGTCAAGGATAAAACTTGTGAGAACAAAAGAATAAGTTTACCCAAGACTGAGTAATTTTGGCAGAAATAAGTGGCTAGATGCTCACTTTTCTAGCTGTGTGGGTTTGCTTCCTGTCACAGGCAGAAAGATCCAGAAGGATCATGTCCCAGACGCCATGGAACACCATCCATCCAGAGCAGGCAGCAGCTGTGCTTTACCAAGGACCATGAAACAGGAGATGGAGAAGAAAGCAATTATGACCATGCCAAAAATCCTCAGATCTTTACAAATTGTTGGGCTCCTGCGGACATGGGGACATTACAGATGGGGAGGTGAAGCTCATAGGGACCAGTCACGGAGGAAGTGGGACTGGATTGAATTCAATCTCACTCCTTTTGCTACTGCTCACCTAGCTGCATGACCTTGAGGACAAACAGCAAATAGCCTAAATCTTCCAAAGCCTGTTTTCCTCACCTGCAAAATGAGACTCATGTTGACAATGTCCCAGGGCTATAGAGATCACTGAATAAGAAAACAGAGAGAGGATCCCCAAGATGCTGAGTGTCTGTCCAGCGCTTACTGGACAGAGCTGTTTGGAACAGTTTTGACACTGAACACATTCAACATGCAGGTCCCCAAACCCTCCTCTCTCCTTCCTTCCTGGTCCTTTTGGGCAGATTTACTCTATCTAGGCTATGGTCCACCCCAGGACAAGCTTGAGAAGAAGGGGGTGGGGGAGGGAAGGCAAACTTCAGACACCTAAGGTTTATGGTGCGAGAAAACCAAAGCATAGCATACATTTTTTCACCACTTCCCCTAAGTTGAGAAATGTATCATGCATCATTTTTCCCTCTAGGACCTTTGAAACATTAGCTATAAATGGTAAAACACATCAATGGATTTCCCCCATGAATATTTATTGAGATAGCACTTTAATACAAAGCCATTTGAAAAGTGAACCTCTAAGGAAAAATGCATCTTTTTTTCAGCCATTGATCTTAAAATATTTACTATGAATATGCTCACCTCGAAATATTACACACTGCATTTTATTATTTGTTCTGGATGAAGTTGCAAGGATTTGGCCTCCATGGATTTTTTTTATACAATATAAGCTGAACAGTGCTGGCAAGGTGATCTTCTGGATCATGTTCAACATTTTTTTTCTTTCCAGCCCTTGAATTGTTGATTTCAGGCAAGTTTTTTCAAAGATGTTTCTGGGGCTCACAAAAATCTGGTAAAGGAGAACTTGAACACAGGCAATTGGAGAATCATGAATACTTGAAGGTCATCTTGTCCAAGTCTCTTTTTCCTACATATATGATAATCTCAACTTGGCTGCCATGTTTCAACCCTTCCATTGGATGGCCAAAGTTGAAAAGAGCATTGAACAAAGTCTGTAACATACAAAGATGGAGGGGAACAAACATTCCAGTAGAAATTTCAATGGAATTCCTGTTTCCATTGCTGGTGGAAATTGGATTGCTACAGATGTTAGCCCAATGAGCTCCTTTCCCATAGCTTAGCATGCTCCTTCTCCTTTCCATAGCTTAGCATGCTGCTTTCCTAGCAACATTAGACCCATGCAGTAAAGGCAGTAAATAATCAGCCAGTAAATAATCAGCCTCCAACCCCCCCTACCTTGGGATGGCACTTCTCTGGGGGCAGCTACCACCATATAAGGCAACAGAAGCCCCTTAGAGTGACCTTCTGGGCAGCTGCAGGACCCCTTATCTACTATTTGGGCAGCAGCCACAAATCCTAGTCCACCATGATGAATTCCCTGGCCCTCACGTCCACACCAGGGTCTCTACCTCCTAGCCCCTTCTAGCCCCTCCTAAACCTCCTAGGTTATATAGGTCACCTCAGACAATAGCTGATACTTCTCCTTCTCCCTTGTGAGAAGGGGTCTTGCTGGCCCCTTTCCTAGCAATAAACCTTTCTTTGTTCTTTGTACTGGATGTCTGCATGGTTTTCTGGAAAAATCTAAAATACTCTAACAACAGGTATTTGAAGGATGGAATACCAATATCCATCGACATTAATTTGGCACATGCCCTTTGCATAAGCGGCCTTACTTTTGAGACTGTCTCACAGAATGCAAAGCACCAGTGTGTAAATATCCCCATGGTGCTGCTTGCCGTGTATTAGTTTGTAATGATCCTTAGCACCCAGAAACACCCTGGATCTCTGTCAGGAGGGAAGTGGGTAAATGCATTGTTTCCTGATGCTGTAGATGAGTGGTCTCTAAACATGCTTGATTGTTCATTTAATGATAATGTGTACCACCAACATACATACATACATACACGCATAGATAGCTTAAATAAATGATAAACAGACACAAAACAGAAATCTTAGAGTTGAGATAAAAATTGAGATCAAAGTTGGAATGTATTTTTTCTTTGTGCCAGTGGGGTGTATTCACCCATTTTAGGGATCTCTACTGAAGAATATCTGCTACTTTCTAATCAATGGATATAGTGCATGAATTTAGTAGAAACAATTTAGATATCTGTGCATTGTACAATCACATTTCATTCATTTATTTAAAATAATTTTTATTGAGATTGATTACATAAATTTCACAAATTTCACAGTGTTGTGAGATAGTGATACTCAATTTAAGTCACAAACACATTTTAACTTTCACAAGGCAAATTGTCATTATCATGGTCTATAATGTTTGTGAATTCTATGAGCTTTGACAATACAACTATTTCTTCCATATTGGGTGATATGCACATTTCTTTTTTTTTTGTTTTTTTCTTTTTTGGGGGGGTCAGTCATGGGGCTTGAACTCCGGGCCTGAGAGCTGTCCCTCAGCTCTTCAGCTCAAGGCTAGTGCTCTACAACTTGAGCCACAGTGCCACTTCCGGTTTTCTGAGTGGTTTATTGGGGATAAGAGTCTCACGGACTTTCCTGCTTGGGCTGGCTTTGAACCATGATCCTCAGATCTCAGCCTCCTGAATAGCTAGGATTACAGGCATGAGCCACCAGCACCCAGCTGTACATTTCTTTCCTTTTGTTTAGTGTTATCTGTTCCCTCTATCCCTCTCATTTACAATCACAATTTTTTTTGCAAAAACAAATAATGACCCCATAAACTCATATACCTCTTTTAAATGGGGCAAAAAAATGACCTTATATATAAATTCTTATATATTTATAGATACAGAGATGTAGACTGAAATACAGATCAAAAGTGATAAGTTACTAGGTCAAAAGTGACTGGTTATTAGATCAAAGGGCTGTACAGGGAAGTAGGAAGAGGAGAGGATTGGGAACAAGAAAAGAAAAGAGAATAGGAAAATGAGAAAACCTTTGTGTTCTATAAAAAAGTATGTCTATAAATCATATTTGTTCATACAAGTAAAACGAAAATTAGCATAAAAAGGGGGTAGAAAATAATGTGGATTAGTGGGAAAAGTGACTTGATTAGGTGATTGCTCACTCACCTGTCATCCCTCCCTCCCTCCTTTCTTTCTTTCTTCCTTCCTTTCTTTCGCTCTTTCTTTCTTTCTTTCTTTCTTTCTTTCTTTCTTTCTTTTGTTCTTTCTTTTGTAAATGAGTACTGGGGCTTGAACTCAGGGCCTTGGTGCTGTTCTTAAGCTTTTCACACACGTTTTTCCTGGGTTGACTCTGAACTTTGATCAGGTGTGAGCCACTGATGCACAGTGCACAATTTTTGTCTTGGGCTTGGGTTGTCATTTTGCCGGTAATATTAACAGATGCACTCTCAAGCCTCTGGCATATGAACTTCCTGATTCTCCTCCCCTGGACACAATGATGTCATTGCTGCTTCCTGCAGAGACTTCTGGATGTCCTCACCCATGCTCCACAGCTCCATCTTCACAAAGCTGCATTTTGCATACCCTGCAGACATACCAGTGTCTCTCTGGTCTGTGTCTAAAAGATAGCATCTGCTTGTCTCAGCTTAGACCCTGAGACCCCTATGGTCTAATGAACCACAGGAGACTATTTCATAGCCTCAAATCTTGGAGCTAGCTCAGCACCATGCTTGAGTGATGGCACTCAGGGAGAGAGAATATGTCTTCCAAAGGCTCCCGATGCTTGGTTCTTGAACCTGGGTACCTGGGACCCCAGGTGGGGTGATTTTCCTTTTCCTTGGACTTGCTTCATTCTTTATGTTCAAGGACTTGTCTCTTGGTGTGAAAGCATAGTCACTAAGAGAGCTGTTGGAGAGACAGAAGGAGAGAGTGAGAGGCCCTGGTAGTGGCCTTGCTCTCTCCCATGGCATGAATCAGTGCCATGCTCAGAAGAGCAGAAAGGAACACCAGGAGCAGCCTACAGCCCGGCCTTGAACTCCACCATAACAGAGGATCTTTGGCTACTGGGCCGTTTGAGGGGAAAATTGAATTGAAATCCTAACATTCTTTCGTACATCTGGAAATTTGTCACAGTAATTAAATGCTAATAAGGCGAGAGAGATTAAACGGATAGTTTCCTTAAAGATTACACTAACCACCCAAGGTCAGGTAGAAATGATAAGTAATGCAGTGGCGTTGTGATATCACTCTGGCTGAATAAATGTCATGTTGAAAGCGAGAAGTCGTTTAGTTTTCTATATTTGACTATCTCATTAGAGTCAGTGTCATTTAAAGACATATTGGGTGACAGAAAGGTGACATTTAAGGTCTCTCATGGTAAGGCCAAGCCCTTAATTATCTGATGGAGGTTAATATGGTCATGGAACATGGGAGATCTTGGTCTAAGAGGGAATAATGGAATATGTTAAAAAATGGGTTTCGTGCATGGGCCCATGGTATAGCTAGCTCACCTGGAGGTCTGGCTAGGGTTTTCCTCCCTTGCTCGTTCCCGGACAGCCTGAATGTGGAGATCAGGTCCATGCTTGTTGGTATAAAAAACAGTGATGGCCCTCTGGGTGTCTTTGGCTCATGCCTGTGATCTTAGCTGCTAGAAGGCTGAGATCTGAGGATCTTGGTTGGAAGCCAGGCCAAACAGGAAAGTCTGTGAGATTCCTATTTCCAACTAATCACCAAAAAGCCAAAGACAGAGCTATGGCTCACATCTTAGAGCTCCAGTCTTAAACAAGCTAAAGGAAAATGCCCAGAACCCTGAATTCAAGCCCCATTTCCAGCACACAAAAGTGATGGCCATAATTGAAAGAAAGGATAGAAAGAAAGAATCCCTCATTCCAACAGAAGACTTTCAGATGCTTTGCTGAGGATGCTGAAGACTATGCAGAGGTGAGGCCACATGCATTGCTGCAGGGACGGCTGGGATTCCTGTGTGAGAAGTTTTCATAGGCACAGACAGGCAGCTATGAACATGGTCCTCATTTCCTCATGGTCCCTGCCTTTCTTTACCGTGGGCAGAACCCCCGCCTCCTTCCTGTATGGATGGAGCTGGGTACCTGGCTACAAAGAAACACAATATGGTAGAAGGTATACCATACTTCCAACACTAGCTTACAAAAGACTGTGGATTCTGTCTTGCGCTCACTTCTAGCTCGCTCTTCTCATTTGCTCATTTTGATGAGGAAGCCTGCCATGTTAGGAGATATTTTCTGGAGAGGTCTAGGTAGCAAGGAACTGACCAACAGCCGGGAAGAGGCCGAGGGCCCCCATGCCCCAGTGCTTCAGGACTTCAGAACCATTGTCATATGGAACTATGTCCTATAACTGCCTTAGGTGAGCTTGGAGGTAGACTTCCTAAGGTGAGTCTTCAAATAAGATTGCAGCCCAGCACAATGACTTCTTCCTTCTTCTTTTTCTCCTTCTCCTCCTTCTTCTTTTTTCCTTTTGTGGTGTGTGTGTGTGTGTGTGTGTGTGTGTGTGTGTGTGTGTGTGTGTGTGTTGGCCCTGGGGTTTGAACTTAAGGCCTGGGTGCTGTCCCTGAGCTTTTGGGCTCAAGGCTCTAGTGCTCTATCACTTGAGCCACGGCTCCACTTCTGGTTTTCTGGTGATTAATTGGAGATAAGAGTCTCACAACCCTCACAACCTTTCCTGCCAAGGGTGGCTCTGAACCGTAATCCTCAGATCTCAGCCTCTTGAGTAGCTAGGACTACAGGCATCAGCTGCTGGTGCTCAGCCTTCCAGTAAAACTTCTTGATTGCAGCTTGTGAGGGTTCCCAAACTGTATGACCCAGCAATGTTGTATGTAGGTCCTTGACCTACAGAAACTCTGAATATATTAATATTTCTTTTAAACTATGGGAAAGTTTAGGGACTAATTTGTTAACAGGAGGTAACAAAGCTTGAAACTTTACAATGCTCTTAGGATGGAAAGCTATGGCCAGACAGCACATTCTTACCCTTGTCCATTCCATGGACTTATTTTGCACTGAACCTGGGGTACGTGGGGTCTTGGTGCAGAAAAGTGTAGCTTAAATAGAAGGGAGGATAATATTAAAAGAAATGGTAAGCTCCGGGTGTGGAGCTGGAAATGGGGAAGCACTGTTCCCCGAACCTGTCTGGAAGCAAAGAAGAATAGTGCCCGCCTTCAGCCAAAGTTCTGATGAAGAGACCAAGTGTGCATTCCATTACAGTCCTTCTGTAAACATTCACAAACAGGGATTTTTGATGGATACCTTGGAATTTTGTATTCTATTCTCCAAGCTGGGAACAGATGGGTAGCCCAGAACCTGTGCCACAGCTGGGATCAGTTCTCCAGGAGAACTTAGTGGCTGCCATTTTTGTTTTTTACTACATACACCTGCAGTACTGAACAGCTATAGCTCAGTTCACTCTTAGTTATTCACTAAACAGCTGGTGGCGAAAGCCATCCAAGTTTCTTCAGCAAGATCTCCTAAATAGGAAGACCAAGGATGTCATTGTTTTCTTGGAAAGTTTAGAAAAATAGATGATTTGTCATCTTCCTTCCTTCCTTCCTTCCTTCCTTCCTTCCTTCCTTCCTTCCTTCCTTCCTTCCTTCTTCCCTTTATTCCTTCCTCCTCCCTTCTTCCATCCTATCCTCCCTCTCTTCCCTCCTTCCCTTTTTCCCTTCCTTCTTTCCTTCCTTCCCCCTTTCTTTGGCAGTACTTCAGTGCCATGTGCTTGCTAAGCTGGTGCTCTACCACTTGAGCCATATCCCTAGTCCTGCTTTTTGCTGTTTATTTTGGAGATAGAATCACTCAGATTTTTCTGCTGGATGCCTAGCCTCGGTGCTCCAGGTCTCAGCCTCCCAAGTAGCTAGGATTTTCCTATGTGAACTAGCAGCACCTGGCTCCGTCTTCCATTCTATTAACATCTCCTAGAGACTTTACAGTATACCCGTTCCAGGGTCAGTGGCTGAGATTACAAAGACAAATACAAAATGCCATATTGTCCCTGCCTCCATTAGCTTAGAAATCTAAAGAAGTATCTAAGCATAGCTTTGCAATTAAACCAAACTGTAAGAGAATTATTCATTAAATTAAAAACAACACACACACACACACACAATCCAAGAATGGAAGGAATAAACAAAATTTATTTTCAGGGTATTTTATTATTGTCAGGACACTATCCAAGGGGAAGGCCTGAGCAACACTGGGAAACTATCTTTGTAAAGTGACAACACCCCATGGGACTGCACCATGAGCAGGTTGCAGAGCTCAGGCTTTGCTTGAATCAGAGGGTGAGTTGACTGGAAATTTAGGATGCCAAAGTTACCTGTGGATTTAGACAATTCTTATTTAAATTCCTAGTTTTGTTAAATGAAGAAATTGTGATTAGGAGGCAGAATGTGATGTGCCACAATCACAGTGAGTAATTAATACTTCTAGCTGAAGACGAGGTCTCCTCACTCTAACCCAGCATTTTGTATGATGTTCTTAGATCACCAGAGAGCAGCCTCAGAGATCTGACTGCTAAGCTCAAAGACCTAGTTCTCCTGGTGATCCATTAACCACTGGGGATCTGGTGTTCAGGATGGCAGGTTAAGCAAGCAATGATTTCACTCCCAGAATCAAATCTACATAATAAAATAACCATGCTTGAGAATGATGAGGGGCATTGGACTACACCTGAGATGTAGCTGGTAATAAAAGATAAAGACTAAGTGGAGGTTAAGCAGGAGGCTGGCATCCTAATCATAGCTTATAGTTCTGCCTCAGACATATGGATGCTTCCTACTGAGCTCTGTTGGAATTGGGGGACAAAATATGACCAAGGGAATCAACAGGGCCAATAAGACATAGGACAGCCAGGAAGGAGGCACCTACAAAATCTCCTCTCCTTTTATAAGTGCACAGTCACCAAATTCTTGACCAACTCTTCCCTCCCCAGGGGGAAAAAAATCAGCAAATGGAAAAAATCTGTAAGGAGTTGGATGCCGATAGCTCATCTATAATCGTAGTCAAGAGGCTGAGGTTTGAGGACTGGGGCCAAAATAAGTAGGAAAGACTGTGTGACTCTAATTACCCATCAAAAAATAAGCTGAAAGTGGAGCAACAGGTTAAGTGGAAGAGTAGAGCACCAGCCCTGAGTTCAAGCCCCAGGACTGGCTCTAACCTTTCGCTTTATCTCCACCAGGGACAGAAGCAGAGAACGGAGCCCAAAGGCTTGTCCACTGAAGCCTTTAGTATAACATGCTGAGCTGCAAGTAACAGAAACCCAACTCAATGCAACATTAGCAATGAAGAGATTTTATTGGCTTGTGTATCAAAAAAGTCCAGAGGTAGGGCCACTGTTAGGTAAGGCTTGAACCTGCACTTCAATCATTTCACCTGGTACCTGATTTCCTTCTGCCTCTCAGCTCTCCCTTTCATGGCGGTGTCAGTCTCTTATTGAGAGTGAATACTACACAGCCCTAGTCTCACTGGCCACTTCTTTCCCACCCATCAGTGAGTGTGATTCTAAGAACTACCTAGCACTCCCTGAAAGTCTCAGCATTTGCTCTGACCACACAGACCTTGCTTGCATGGGTCACACCTGGCTGTGTCACAGAAGAGAAGCCAGAGAGGTGGAATGTGCTGTTCGTACAATCCAGACTGAGTGTCCCACTCACTCCCAGAGCTTGTAAGAGCCATCTCTGCCAGGTTATTTGAACCCCTAACAAAAAATGAGGGACTCTAGGAAAGGAAATGGAAGAACATGTGTTGAAGACGTAACCAGACACCCACCATACTGCTCATTGCATAGATGAGTGATGGAGAGAAGAAGGAGAAGCCTTATCCAAGATGGTGGCTGAGCTGAGCCCACAACTTAGCCTGGGCATGCACATGGCCTAACATACCCCGTATTGAGAGATGATCAATGTGAGGTCAGATCAATTGATTTCTCCTTAACCCTCTATGAACTCCTCCATGGAAGCATCAGATTTCAAATACTTCCACTGTTCCAGGTCAAAGAAAAACCAATATGGACCCCAAGGATTTGTGCAGCCACAAGGACCTCCAGCACTTCTGCTCCTCCTCTTAGGGCTCCCACAGAACCAATGAGCTCGTGCTATTTTTAAGAGGAAACACTGCATTTTTGATGTGCAAACATTACTGCATATTCATGCACTCAAAAATCTAATTTTAGCTGCAAGAGGCTTCATTATAAGATGCTCACATAATTAAGCAGCTTTCTTCCTAGGGTTTAGGAGCCTGTCTATTCTTCTCTCTCATTTACACATCAGTGGGATTATCAGAATGTGTTTTAGTTTTTTAAAATTATATATTTTGGTTTTTCCAAATTGATCCACCATAGGAGATAAACTCCATGAAAATTGCATGTTTTAACACAGGTCTGTAGAACTGCACAGTCTTGCTATTAAAGCTGTGATCAGTAGACACTCTGGGCTCTGCTGTTCTGTTCTGCACAGCCACTGGTGCATTTGTCATGAGCCTTCTCCTCAGAGAGGTCTGTCTTTACACTTAGGCTGGACAGGACAGTATCCTCTTTACTGAGAAAGTCAGAGCTGTGGTGAGCTCTAGCTAGGAGACAACCACATTGGACTTTTCCAAAACAGGGCAGGCAGATTCCAGGTATGTCTCACCCCCTAATGAGGCAGATCTGGGATGAAGGCTGTTTTGGGTCAGCAGCCAAAACAGTGAATACACAGCCATGTGAACTGAGAGGACAAGAGGCCTCTGGTCCTCCTTCAGCCCTCCCCAGAATCTAGATTTCAAGGGCAGCGCAGTGGTCAGGCTTGGCTGTAGAGGTCTGGTTGTTGCTAGGCTGTTCCTACTCCACACCTTTGTCCTTTCCAGCCTCATGCCTTCAGTCTTTTCTGGAGCTCATCCGGACGGTCTGCAAAAGGGCTGTGAGGCCGGTCTCAGAAAAGGCCAGTCTCCCTCTACTCCAGTAGTCTGATGGATGCCAGGCCTACTCCCTTGAGAGTCTAGGTGTGTTCTGTGAAGTGGGCATGACCCAGCTCCTCTCCAAGGTGATGTAACTCCTGGTGGCTCTCATCTGCAACCTGCAAGGGGGCGGGGCACAGCCTCATCAGGGGCCATCGCATCCTATTATGGAGTTACCTTGAGCTGATCAACATCAGCTGAGATGTGAGTGTTCCCAGCATCAGCCGAGCTGAATTATACAGAGGGAGGATCAAAACCAACCTAGCATACAAGGAAGGACTTGGAGGATCCCAGAGGCAGAGATGATCCAGAAAGCAGCTCTTCAGTGCCCCCACTCCACCAGTGCTCGGGGGAAGGGACTTTCAGCCCCCAGTGCTGAGGGTTAGGGTATTTCAATGTTCTGCTCTCCCTAACCGTTCCCTCTGTTTGGCAGAGGGAGGTCTCCCTGATGAGCATTGTCCACTCTCCCGGCCTTAGGCTGGCCAAGCACGGCTGGGCTGGCACCGAGGCCCACATGGAGAGTGACATTCTCTTCTGTGTCCTGTGCCCGACTATGTCCTGACCACTCCCTCCTTGCTCCCATTCCACAATGTGGGGATGCCCATACTTCACTCTCTATCCACCTGTTCTAAGCACCCAGAATCATCCCAGTCTCTGAAGCTCTGCATGCGTGGTTCTCTATCCCCTCTTTTTCTCTTTTGCTGAGATCATTCTTAGACCCCTTGAGACTACACAGAAGCTGCAGTGAGCTACTTTCCATACCCTGGGCACAGTGGCCATACCCGAGGCCACCCAGCACACACTCCTGAGATGGCTTCCACAGATTCACTTGTGACAGCCATTCTTCTAAGATGGGCCAGCAGTGTTGGAGGGCCCTTCTCCTTGATGAAGGGAATGGGCAACATGGCAGGTGCAATGGCAGCCACAGAGAGAGAGAGAGAGAGTGACAGGGAAGGCTGTGTCACCAGAGGTCAGACTGCAGCTTCACCCAGCATGCTCTCCTTAGCAACCAGCATTGGGTAACAGAGAGCAGGAGCTTGTCCACATGTGGCACAAACAGCATCAGGGGTTTCCAAGATACAGCCATCTAACATCTCCCAATGCGCTTCCCTCCACTGGTATGCATCCCCTAGGGTCTTGGGCTCCCATGGAAGTCCAGCCTACACCTTGCATCAAGGGAAGGCTGTGTGTCTCCAGCTTCTTCCGAAGAAGATGCCAGGCCACGGGCTCACTGGAGGATCACCTAGGCAGGGAGAGCTGGAAGGGAGACAGGGCTGTGCACAGATCTGGAGCTGTGGGTACTGAGGCGTATACTGGCCAGGCAGGGGGGCAGAGTCCACACTGCTCATCACAGAGGAGAGAGGCAGGGATGCAGCTTTTGTAGTGTCTGGGAGTCCCCAGCACACACATTTATGGGATGTCATACCTGTGGTCAGGCCACATGGCAAAATGGCAACAGTGAGTGAGCCCACCTCCATCCCCACGGTCCTCACTGCT
The DNA here is from genome assembly GCF_000151885.1 of Dipodomys ordii. Taxonomy (NCBI): domain Eukaryota; kingdom Metazoa; phylum Chordata; class Mammalia; order Rodentia; family Heteromyidae; genus Dipodomys; species Dipodomys ordii. The sequence continues at coordinate 14,470,834 of NW_012267235.1, read as the reverse complement.
TCAGAGTACAAATGCCAGCCCCTCCCCAACATTCTAAAGTCAAGTTCCCTGGCGAGCAAGTCTGTGCTGTGGCTGGACACTGTTTGCACAGCCCAGGGCTAGTGTGGACACACATGTGCGAGAAAGACGAGAAGACTCTGGGAGCACAGAGCAGCAGGCTCCAGTGTGGTGTGTGCATCTGTGCAAAGCTCAGTGTGTCTGGCACACCCTGAGTGGATGCCTTAGGCACGTGGACACGGGCACTGTGAGTGTGGGTGATACCTAAGTGTGTTTGAGAGCGTGTGAGTGTCTGGCTAGGAATGCACGTCCATCTGTCCTGTGGCGTGTTTCTGTCTAGACAGGCTTGGCGTCCAGGTCTCCCTGCACTGGAGGCAGCGCGTGAGTGAGCGTGCTCTCCCCCTTGCACACTGTGCACAAGCAGCCACAAGGTCCCAGGGCATGGATCAGGGGCAGCCCCGGGGTGTGACTGTGATTTCAGCAGGGTCAGGTGGCCCGGGCCAGGCGCCATCATCTGGGCACGTATTCCTGGGGCAGCCCAGTCCAGTTGTAGTCGCGCAGGGCCTGGTCCACCGTCCGGATATAGCCGTCGATCAAGTCCTTCATCTCGGGGGTGAAGGGCTCAGGGTCCTGCGGGCGCCGGCCGCGCCGCCGGAAGCTGCCCTCCTTGTTGTTTTCCACACAGAGCAGCCGCTCCTCGCTTACGGAGACATTGAGGAAGGCCACCATGTCGCGCAGCGTGGGCACCAGGCTACGCCGCAGCTCCTCGTAGTGAACCACCAGTAACCGCTTCCCATACTTGAGCCACTCCAGGACGTGGGAGGACCACCACGAGGCATAGGTGTTCACGAAGTCGGGCCATTCTGGGGCAGGGAGAGAAGGACTGCCGTCAGGGTTGCCTGTCTGGGATGCTGGCCTGCTGGCCTGCACCAGACCTGCTTAGGAGAGGCACGTAGCTAAACTTCTCTGCTTCCATTGCTCAGGTGTGGGCATGCGTGAGAGTGCTTTGGAGGTGAAGAGAGGAGGATTGAGAATTCTAGGTCAGCCTGCTCTACCCAGCAAGATCCTATCTCAAGAATTTCTACAATTGCCAGACACTCAGTGGCTCACACTTGAAACCTTAGCTATTCAGGAGGCTGGGATCTGAAGATCAAAGTTCAAATCCAGCCCAGTACATGAGACTCTTAGGTCACAATTAATCATCAAAAAGCCAGAAGTGGAGCGGTGGCTCACATGGTAGAGAGCCAGCCTTGAGTGAACAAGTCAAGCAAGAATGCAAGGCTTTAAGTTCAAGCCCCAGTACCTGCACACACAAAAAGTTTCCATAACTGAGTTATTGATACATCTCAAATACCATGAATTGACTGCTCTCAATTTCACAATGGCCCTAAGGGAAAGGACAATTCTGTTTTCCCACACGAGGAAAGTAAACTCTATAGCTTGACACAACTAGTCTAGGGTTACAGGGCTTGCAATAGACACAGGAAGGATCTAAGCTCCTGCCTGACTGCAGGGACTGTTCTCTTGTCTAAGTCCCTAACCAGCAATTGTGGGGGACTGGCCTAGGTGGAAGGTGAGGGAGAAAGAGGAGGGCTGGAAGCCAGTCGAGGACACCAGTCAGCCCCAGCTGTTTTAAGGAGACAGGGTGCAAACCCTCCTGCCATAAGGCCTTGCAGTACTTCACCACTACTCTTTATTTCTGACTTAATTGACATTACTTACCACTGGACCTGAACCTCTATTATCCATTTCCCAAGTTAGACTGTACTGACTCAAGTGAAGGGACTCTAGCCACCCACCCAAGCACACAGTAGGACCTCAAGCCCTGGGGGTCCGCAGATGGACTCCATGCTTAAGGCTGCTGTGGGGAACAAGATCCAGAATCAGAAAACGTGGATGCTGTGGTCTGAATTTTTGCAGCCTGGTGCACATTTGTGTAGAGAAGTCCCAGTCCCCAGTACGGTACTATTCTGAGATGACGCCTTGGGTAGGTAACTGGGGTTAGATGATGTTGTAAGGATGGGGCCCTTGTGTTGGGGTTAGTGTCCTTGTAAGAAGAGATGCCAGAGAGCTGTGATTTCTGTCATGAGAGGACACAGTGAGAGGTGGCTGTCTGCATACCAGAAGAGCCTTCACCAGACATGACTCAGCAGGCAAGCCTTAGACCTTGAACTTCCAGCTTTGATTGCTTCCGCTACCCCACCTGATATTTTTCTGTGACAGCCTGAGCTACCTAAGAGGCAGGGTTTGAGACTTAGCCCTGCCACCTGTCCCTCAGGACCTCTGGTCAAGCTTGGCTACCATGTTCCCTGAGCTCATCAGAAAGCAGAGTAGATGGAAATTCACTGCAGGACACACTGGGGAGTCAGCCAGGGTAGGGCAAGAGGGCACTGGTGTTTTGGGCACAGAGTAGGTACAGCCCTTCTCTCATGGTCCCAGATGCCCCTTGAGGTGTAGGCACTGGTGCCATTTTATTGAGATGGACCCCAGTCCTATAGATGGGGGGAGGATGTTCTGCTGGGCACTAGTGGTTCCCATCTGGAATTCTAGCTACTCAGGAGGCTGAGATGTGAGGATCAAGGGTCAAAGCCAGTCTGGGCAGAAAAGTATGTGAGGCTCTGATCATGCATCAGGCCTTCTGGCACCACTTTTGAGTTGCTGCTGGGCTGGCCCCCACTTACCTTTGCTCTTCCAGTTGTGGTCAGGTGCATAGCCCAGGTGGCCTGCACACTTCCTGTTGAATTCAGCCACCAGGGACCTGTAGGGGTTCCGGATAAGCAGGATGGCCGAGTCGAACATCTCAATCTCCCTCCGGCCGCTCTCGTGGGTTTTCACACAGATCGTGCGCCGGCTCCGCCAGTGATCTTTCTCACCTTTGAAACCTGCCCAGGAGAAAAGAGGGATCCTGTGGAGGAAGGCACCCCGCTCCTACATGGACACCCCCACTGCCACAGCAGCAGTAGGGATCTGATGCTGACCTGTACCCCGAGGCAAAGCTGGTAATGGGGTGCCGAGAAACACCCATGGAGGGCACTGGGAAGACCTGTGGATGGTCCAGGAGAGGAGAAAAAAGGTCAAGAGAGATCTCTACAGGAGTGGTCTCTGTCCCAGAGCAAGTGAGACTAGGCATGCACCAGTGTGAGGAATGGTAGGCCTGCAAGAGAGCCCAGACACTTCTCCTACAGACTTGAGCGTCAAGAGGCAAAGAGCCTGGCCAGAATGGAGATGAATTCATGTATTTTGAGGTTTTCATAGAGATAATTTCATACAGATCATAAACGTGCGAGTTAACCCAGCCAGATGAAGAGGCTGAGGCTCAGAGAGGGTCTATGACTTCCTCCATTTTGTACCGCACCAGGGAAGCAGGCCTCTATGGGTCCTTATGAGGCCTGAAGTTTGCACTGCCTCTCATGGTCAGGGTCTTGCTTCATCCACGCATTGGAGCCTGGCCCTGAGGAGGCAGGGCCTGGTATCTACAAGTAGAGACCAGCCGCTCTGTAGCCTGTCTCCTTCCTTGTCCCCTGGTATAGCACTGGGCATTCAGAGTCTTCAGGACAACTGGTAAGAAGGCCAGCCCTTCCCCTGCCCCCTGTCTCCATCCATCCACATGGGCACACAGGACTCTACCGAGCTTGCGATGAGCTCACCGTGTCAGATTTTAAATCAGTCGTGAAGGAGAAGACCCTGACTCCAAGCTCACAGCTCACAGCCTAGTGGTGGAGTGACCAAGTAGAAAGGGAGAGCAGATGGGCTGGGAGGATGGGGGGGTTGGGAGTCGGGAGTGTCACATAAGGCATCCTGGAAAAATGTCACTAAGACTAGTCTCCAGGCCATGTCCTCATAAAGCCTATTCAGCAGGCTCTGGGAGACAGCTCCATTCATTCCACAAGCTTGTCTTAGGCATTAGGAAACAAAATGAATCCTCTCATCTGCCCATGAAGAGCTGGGCAGCATCTGAAGCTACAGCAAGCAGCAGGGACCCAAATACTGGAAAAATGCCAGTCTCTCTAACCTGGGAGTCTGTGTTTACACAGTGGAACTTGATGCGAGTTCCCAATTCCTCACTTCCTGTGCCACACATCAAAGGCCTCTGCTTTGCTTTGTTTTGTCCAACAGCCAGGGAACACTATGAAAAAGAAGAATGCCACCATCGGGCTGAGCACACCTGCGATCATGTGTTGCATGGCCCTGAGACAGAGGGTACCTCACAGGACTCCAGCAGTTGTGCAGCTCAGATCACATCCACCACCCATAGCAGGTTCCAGTCCCTGGAGCTGTCTTGTGAGTTTCGAATGTATGTGTCATCACCCTGCCAGTGCTCTGGGGTCACTGCCTACATCCAACCAGTTCTGTAAATCTTATGCTGAGAGGCTAATTTCTGCCGAAGCATCTCTGAGACAGTCATCACAACCCTTACAGCTGGGTACAGTCTTTGGATCCCTCTGTCATACAGTACCAAAGGAGCCAGTTGTGAGAATAAGGCAGGGGCCTTCTAGCTGGACCAGGTGGATAGATTGAGCACTGGAAGCACATTTAGTCAACCTTCCTATGTGCTGGCATCTCTCATCCTCGACTCCCAGTCTAGATGACTGGGGCCTACCATGGCTTTTTCCCAACCAGACCAAGACTATTATGAGTGAGAGCTCAAGTTCTGGAAGTTTCTGTTTCTTTAGATTACTTCTGCTAGTAGCATCTTTTCCTAAACCAAACTCTGGTTGAGAAATCCAGAGAAAGCGCTGTGACACTTGACAACAGACAAATAAATCTTGCCAAATTTAGATGCCACTTGACTCGTCTGCGGTTCTTCATTCTTAAACAGCACACAGGCTCGAGATATTTAAGTTAATTTACTTGGCATAATGAAGCCTCTCATTTCTACAAGGGAAAGATTAGAAATCATAAAACTCTTGAAGGTTTCTGGATCTATTTAAAGGAAATTGCATGTTGATGAGTTAGTCCTTGTTTTAAAAAATAAAATAAGGAATGAGCAGATTAAGTGAGATTCGCTCCTAATGATTAAGGGTCCTGAAAATTAAGGAAAATTCAAGAAATGTTTTGGAAGGGGAATGTGAGCAATAAGCCCTTGGCTTTGAATCTGGAACAGGCTCTATGTCCTACATGAAATGCTGTTCGACAGCGCTGACTGCCCCGCTCCCTGCAAGTGTGTCAGGAATACACATTGCCAGGCCTGCAGCAGCAGATGAGCTGAGGCAGACTCCAGGGGTGTGGCTTGGGAAGCTGTTCTAGAAAGCTCCAGGTCATTCTCACCAGGCGCACTGGTGCTTGGAGGAGGTGCTTAGAGGAGAGGACACAGTGGCCCCTGGAGGGCAACTTCACCCCAACTCAGAAGCTGGAAGCCATCACTCACCTTTGTTGTAGAGCGTTCCATCGAAGTAGTAGCTCCCGGTGTAGAAGCCAGTGGCGTGCTCAATGAGGTGCCTGGCCCATGTGTTCCCAGCTCCTGGGAAGCTGGACAAGGCCACAAACACCTGGGATTTGTGGGGCAGGAACCTCCTGTCTGTGCACCGGGTATCTGAAAGCCCAGAAGTCACCACCCAGTTACAACCCCACTTTAACCAGAGACCCGCTGCTGGGCTGCCTTCCATAGACACGGACTACCGAGGCTCCCATGTCACAGATGGGAACAGCGGGAGCTAGGAGGGAAAAGGGATTTGCTGCCTACACCTTGGCTGCATAGATTGGTAGCTGTCCGAAGAAAGTCCCATGACAACAGAAGTCACGTCTATCCTGCAGTGTGAGTGGGTGGGGTCAGCCCACTGGGGACATGCACACGCTCTGTTTCTATAACCATAGCCAAACCATGGCTGCTAGAGTAGCTACGGTAATGAGGGGGTGGCCGTGCCACGCTGTGCCACACAATGCAAGGGTGAGCTAAATGCAGGTGAGTACTCTATGTCTCATCTTTCTTCCCAGGGCTAGTGCAAGAAGCACATGAGAGCCTGGCATGGTACCTCATGACTGTAAACCCAGATGCTCATAAGGCAGAAACTGAGAGGATCATAGTTCAAAGCTCATGAAACTCTATCTCATCCAATAGCTGGGCTTCGTAGTGCATGCTTTTGGTCCCTGCCACATGGCCACATGGGAAGCTCAACAAGGAGAATCTTAGTCCAACTGATCTATGGATACATGGGCAAGCATATCCCATAAATGACTATGGCAAAAAAATAAGGCTGGGGGGATGACTCAAGTGGAACAGCATCTGCCTAGCAGTGTAATGTCCTGAGTTTAATCTCTTGTATTGCTAAATAAATAACAAATTAACTAAAATAATAAAATAAAAAAATCCCTAAAAATAAAAAGGGAAAGCAGCACAGGAAATCAGCAGAGGGCAGGCCCTAGTGGGAGCTCTCCTCCTTCCTTGCCTGTACTTGCACACCCAAGGCTGGCTGGGGTGGACCCGATACTCATACAAAGGTGGACACCAGAGCTAGAGGCCCCACGGCCTGGTCCTGGGCTGCCCAATGCCTGGCATCGCTGCCCTTCTGCTTACCCACTGACACCATCATCCCCACAGAGACTCAGCTTCTTTTGTTGTTGTTGGTGGTGGTGGTGGGGATTAGACTTAGGGCCTGGGCACTGTCCTTGAGCTCTTCTGCTCAAGGCTAGTGATCTACTGAAGTGAAGATGCTGAATCTAACTGGCACCATCTTGGCCACGTGTTGGATGATAGAGAATTGGGTTTAGCTGGTGCCATCTTGTCTTCATGGTGGAAGCAGGGAAGTCTCTTGAATGCTTAGAGGCAGTGTTGGGCTGCCTGTCTTGGGTCTTAAGGTCCCAGTGACCTTGAGCCCTGACCTGACCCTATTTAGGCCCAGATCAGCTCAGGCGCCATTACACCATGCCTCGTGTCCTGTGTTATGTCAGTCACCATGGCATCCCACTTCTGCTCTCCATTGGAGCTGACCTGGTTTGTTGGTATGCTTTTTCTTCTCTTTCTTTCCTCCCCTGCTCTCAAGGCTCATTTTTCTGAGAGTGTTAAGTATATTTGTGGGGCTCCAGGTCTATATGACAAGAGTCTGCCTGCAGCCGCTGTCCTTCTAATAAAGATTCCCAATTTGATTTCTCAAAATGTGGGTTCTCTGTTTTCTCGCATATAACACTACCCACTTTGGGCCACAGCTTCACTTCCGGTTTTCTGGTGGTTCATTGGAGATAAGAGTCTCATGGATTTTCCTGCATGGGCTGGCTTTGAACCATGATCCTCAGATCTCAGCCTCTTGAGTAGCTGGGATTACAAGTGTGAGCCACCAGCCTCTGGCTGGACTCAGATTCTTCAACCCCAGCCCAGCCCCATCCTGTTTGCTCCAGCAACCTGCAATAGCTGCTCAGGACTCTGCACAGCCCCCTCTCCCACTCCTAGGCTGTGCACTTGAGCAACATGCATGGCATCTCTAGGCCTGGAAACCATCCTCAACCTCACACCAGCATCACCACCAACCCGAGGTGGTCACAGCCTACCTTGCACAGGCGTCTGGTAGACGTCACAGTAGCCCTCCAGCCTCTGAGCCTCAGGGGCCTGGCCACACAGGGAGCTGTCCACCGCATCGTGTAGGCTGAACTGGGTGGTGGGGTAGGCACAGTAACACTCCCAGCCCCGGAGCACGGCCAGGGGGAATTCCTGCAGGGAAGAGAGGCACAGGTGAGGGAGGTGTACAGATATGGTATTGGACACGATGGAGGGAATGACTCCCTGTTACGTTGCCAACAGAGATGACCACTGTCCTTCCAAACCCAGGGGTGACCAGGCTCTGCTGGGAGCCCACAGTGGCTTTGTGGCCAGTGCATGTGGCTATGGCAGAGGGCGGCTGAGTGCAGGAAGCCAAAAGGGAGCCTGGGATTGAATATAGGAGCAGTCGGCACCCTCGGCCCAGCCTCCCTAGAAAAAGACCAAAGCTGTACCTTGGTCTGGCAGTGGCACTTCCGGATAGAGACAGATCACCAGGTCACCTTCCCACAGATGGAAGGGGTGGGAAAGTGTAGAAATGGCTCCCAGCCTGGAAGGTTCAGTCTGGTGCCTTCAGATGGGGCTTCCCAATGGGAGTAGGGTGACCACCAGGCCAGGGCAGGGGTCATCTCTTAGTGGGACCTGCCTCTCCTGCAGAGCAGCTGCTCTACAGAGCAGAGAGCTGAGATCTCTACATGAGCTCTGCTCACTTGTGGTACCACCTGGGGCAGGAATCATGTTTGAAAGGGGATCAAAGTCCAGCTTGAATGTTCATGGTGCTGAATAATTGAAGTGAGGACCAAGTGACCAGCCTCGGGCTGGCACATAGGAAGTGCTACCCAGAGAGTTGGCTATTCTCAGTCTCCTTACTCTATTGGGCATCAGCTAGAGTTGTCTTCAAATGCACTCAGCCATTTCCTTCCCACCTCAACCCCCCCCACACCACCACAGATTTCCAAGCACCCACTCTGCACCAGGCAAGGGATTCACCCAGCCCCATTTCATCTCTGTCCTCCCTGGGTCCCCTGGTCCTGAGATGCCAGCCTCCTGCCAGCTTCCTGGAGCTCAGAGATGACAGAGTAGTGGGAGGAGGGAGGCAGTGGGCGGAGGAAAGCTCTCAGTGCAAAGGAAAACGTTGCACAAACCTTTTCATTTTTTGCCCACAGCAAGCAATCTCATAAATAAATAAGGAAAATCAATAGTGTTTCCTGTGTGTGGCTAGGGGAAGCGGAGAATCTCAGCATTTATGTAAGATGGGAGAGCGTCCCAGCCAAGGGAGAGTGATGCCGGGCCTGTGGAGGGGGTGCTGAGGGATGATACCCCCTCTCCCCGTGTTCCTGAGTTCAGACCCCATCCACTCCTTGCATCCAGCAGCCTGGGGAACATGCCAGAACTTTCCCATCTCTCTTCAGATTGTGGCTGCTGCAATGGGTGCAGAGGAGCCCAGGGGCAGACAAGCCGATCGCCATGTCTAGCCAGTCCCTAGGCCATTTCTTTACTTCTTCTAATAAGTATCATTTACTTTGTTGTTATTATACAAGTGACATGCAGAGGGATTACAATGACACGAGTCAGGTAAGGAGTACATTTCCTTTGGTCCAGGGTCTTCTGTTCCCTCGTTCTCTTCCAGTCCCTCCCTCCAGTCTCCACCCACAAGTTGTATAGTTCACTTTCATGTGTCCAGTACTCTCCCCTCAAGTTCTTTGCCCTCCCCCCAAACCCTTCTGAAGACATACACGTGAGCACACCATACATAGAAAAGTTAAAATTAAAAAAAGAGAAATCTTGTCTCCATATCTTGGAGTTTGTTTCGATATATATGTTATTTTATATAAATATAAAGAGGAAAGCAGACATCATGCCTTTGTGTTTCTCTCCTAAGAGTTTCCTCCTTTGGTCTCACTGTGTGTGAGTATCGAGAATCCTGTATAATTTATCATATCCCTGTGTATTTTAGATCGGATTTCTGCATATTAGAGAGAACATGCATCGTTTTTCTCTCTGATCTCGGCTCACCTCACTTAACGTGATTTGTTCCAGTTCTATCCATTTCCCTGCAGATGACATAATATTATTCTTTTTAACGGCTGTGTAAAATTCCATTCTATATAGGTACCACGTTTTTTTTGGATCTACTTGTCTATTGTGGGCACCTGGGCTGTTTCCATATCTTGGCTATTGTGAATAGCGTGGCAATGAACATGGATGTGCAGGTATCCTCACCATATCCTGGCTTGTGATGCCAAGCAGTGGTATGGCAGGGTCATAGGGAAGGTCTAGGTTTAGGCACTCAGGCCATTTCCTAACACAAAGCCGGATCTGTGGTCTGACCTCAATCCGGTCACAGCTGGCTTTGTTGGAAGTGAGTTTTCCCTCTGGTGTGAGCTGGTGGAGAGCAATCCGATCCTGAGAACAGGACAGCTCCATTCAGCCCTAGAGAAGCTGTGTCCATCCATGGCAGACCCCAGCTTCATTCTGGTACCCTGCTCAGCATCCTGCTTGGCAGGTAAGAGTGGTACAGGTGAGCCTCCCATACTCCTGTCCATGTTGACTGTGTCATCCACCAAGCTCATAGGTTTAAGTACGAACCCCAGGTCTCAGAATGAGAAGTTATTTGACAATAGTCTTCACAAAGTTAATGGAAGGAAATCCATGGGTGCAGACCTCATCCGACGTGAGCAGATTTCTCTCGGAAGGGGAGGGGAGGACATACAGCTCACAGACCTAGGGACAGCCCAGCAAGGAGGCGAAGGCCAAGTGGAGAAACCAACCCTGCCAACACTATGTTCCTGGAGGGCTTCAGCCTCCAGAACTGATGGCAAGGAAACGTTAGCTATGTAAGCCAGCCACTCAGTGGCACTAGATCTTACAGCGGCCTGAGCCGTCTATGACAATGACTCTCTTGCTGGTCCCTGACCATACGAGTCAGGTCTCTGCCTCAGGGCCTTTGCACTCACAGCTCTATCTGCTCTCTCAAGTCACCCTCTCAGTGAGAAGCCTTCTTCCCTGGCCAGACGTTTTCAGTGGCAGTGCCCTGTCTACCTTCATGAACACATGATTCCTCTGCTTCCTTTCTAACTGTAATAACTCCTAGGATGCAACGGCCCCAAATGTGTTAATGAATGTATGTTCGGACATGCAGCACTTCTGGTCTTGGGGGGGGGAGGGAGCTGTCCTTCCCTTTATCAGCATCCCTCCCTCACCCAAGGCACCCACTGTTCTGATTTATAGTCTAGAATCTCACATAAAGAGATTTGGGGGGGGTATTTTTGAATACCTAGCTTCTTTCATTCAGAAAAAAAAAACATGCTTTAAACCTCCAAGTTGTTTCCTATTTCAGGTGAGCATTCCTTTCCATTTCCGTATAGTATTCTGGATGGTGCCTGGCTATATGTTGATTCATCCTTGCTGCTGGACATCGGGCCAGTTTCTAGTTTTGAGCCATTGTAAATAAGAGGCAGTCTTGCATTTATTCTCTCGTGGAACAAACGCTTTCATTTCTCACAAGTAGCCACCTATATTTTTTTCTGCATTCTCTCTAAGCCCCTAGTCACCATACAACCCATTCTATATGATCTTGCTCTGTCATCTGCCCAGGTCCACAAGAATTTAAGTGTATCTGTTCAACTAATGATGGATGGGTGAACAAATGAGTGAATGGACCCTTCTAGACCCTGAGCCCTCCAATGCCATGGGCTGCACACCATGGTAAGACCTCTCCACTGGCTATGGGTCAAAAATATCTGTGGGCATATGAGCTTGGAGAAGCCCGCTCCGTCTGAGCTAGTGATCCTGCCCAGTACCCAGAGGACAGCCCTTCCCAGCACATGGAGCCTGCTGGAGAGATGCTAGCCAGTCCCCTCCCCACGGCCACAGCCCTGCTCACACTCTCAGTCTCAGGTCTCAGGGTGGCAGGCAGGCTGCCCCCATCAGTGACCTGAGCCCTCTTGCTTCTTTGAGTAGATTAAACTGTCAAGTTTCCGGGTGTCTGCAGAGCGACGGGAGAGCTGCAGACAGTAATGTGGTTTTATTTACAACATAACCACTTCAGCAACATCGCTGGGTTCTGAAAACACAGAACGATTTTCAGCCCCTTGGGGATTTCTAGGACATGATTTCCATAAAAAATTAAATATTGATGAATCTTATCTCTCTGCCAACTTCGCAGCTCTCCCTAAGCTCCCCCTCCTACTCCACGCTTCAATGAGAGAAAAAGAAAGAGGACAGAGAGGCGGCGGGGGGCGGGGGGAGGTGTGCAGAGAGAGGATGCGGGTCTGAGGTGGATCAGCTTATATCTGGAGCTGATCCTGCATAAAACTGACACACTCAGCCTGGGCTGGGCTGTCTGGAATGGGGATGAAGTGGGGAGCAGCAAGGGCAGGGCTCTGCTTGGTAGGGGTGAGGAACTCCCACACAAAGGCTCAGCCTGTAGCCCCAGGACCACAGTATACACAGATCATTCAGCCTGGAATAAACCCAAGTTGTCTATCTTTCTTCAACCACCATTCTTAGATCTCTAGAAAGGTATAAAATTTCACAGGTATCAGAGATCACAGGAGGGGAAACCGAGGCTCAGCGGCAGGAAGCCAACAGGTTTCTGTCTCTTGCCTGGCAGATGAATGGGCATAGAAACCAGCCTTCTGGACCCAAGCATGGGCCTATGCTCCCCCACCCCCTACCCCATGCCTTGTGTGAAGCTGGCACTCCAGTCTCCTTCCGTGGATCTGGCTCACAGTGCCTGGGCCCCTGAGACACTTTTTTTTGGCAAGGGGGGGGCCTGAAAAAGGGCCCGGGGAACGGCCCCGAACCAATTTTGCTCAAGGTTAGTGCTCTACCACTTTAAGCCACAGCACCACTTCTGGTTTTCTGGTGGTTATTTAGAGATAAGCTTCTCACAGACTTTCCTGCCTAGGCTGGCTTTGAACCACAATCCTCAGATCTCAGCTTCCTGAGTAGCTAGGATGAGGTGTGAGCCACCAGTGCCCCATTCTCTGCTCCACTCTTAATAGATGCTGGGCTACCAGTTCTATGGAGAAGAGAAAGGGCTTGGAGTAAAGGTCAGGGTCTCCAGAGCCTGGCAAGTGGTCCCTCTTGCATGGAAAGCTTTGGTAGACATGAGCAGGAGACAGCAGACACTAGACCAAACCTAGTCCCCGCCCCCCACTATCCTGTCAAGCCAGACACCACTAGACCCGAGAGCCGGACAGAAGCTGTGTGACTCAGAACCATCAAAGCACCAGGAGCTGGAGGGGAGTGCATTGCCATCTGAAGCTGTTTCTTAAACATCTCTCATGTGTTGATGGCAAGACACAAGGGGAGAGGAATGATTTGTTATCATCATAACCACCATCTGCAGTACTCACTGCCCAAGAGACGTGCACCGCTGCATCATTGAGTCCTACACCATCTGGTAAGGCATTCCCCACCCCCCGCTCCGTGATCTGCCCAGGATCCCATAGTAAGGAAGTGTTGGGGCGAGGAGAGGAACTCACATGAACATGGTTCCACACCTTCTTACAATCAGCCCGAGAAAAAACGGGGGCCAAGACCTCCTGGGAGACGGAGGGAGGTCTTAGTACACATAGCCTTCTCCCTCACAATTCCACATCTGCCCACACAGCCCAAGGAAGCAACAACGAACACAGGGTTTATCTTCAAAGATGTTCATGGTAGTGAAGTTTATAATTATAAAAAAAAAGAAAAGAACAAAAGAGAAGGAAAAGGAAGAGGAAAGAAAAAGAACAAAGCCAGGAACTAGGGCTTCAAAATTGTCATTCTAGCTACTATGGAGGTTGAAATGAGGAGAATAAAAGTTCATGAGACCCCCTTCTCTGCCCCATAGCAGGACACAGCTATGTGGAAAGCTAAGATTGAGGGGATTATAGTATCAAATCAACCTATAGAAATGTTCTTGAGACACTGTCTAAACGAGGCATCTGGGTGGTTTGGACTAAACTGCAGAGTCCGGGGTGGGTGGGCCTCCAGCTGATGTTTCATCTCCAGATCCAATGTTGATTTAGGATGGTGGCGGGGGATGGGAATGGGGGTGTTGTAACCAGAGGGTGATTTTGCCTTCCAAGGACTTTGGCCACTGTCTGGAGTTGTCACCAGCAACTCATTCATTAGCATATCATGGGTAGAGGGTAGGGACATGGTTAAGTACCCGATGCTGCACAGAGAGAGGCTACAGCAAGCAATTCTTCATCTAAAAGCACATACCGTTTCAAAGCTAGGACTCTGCTCTGGGATAAAGCCAGACTCCCATCAGGAATCTTCAGGGCTGAGAACTCACAAGGGCTAGAGCAAGGGCTTTGAGCCCAAGGGCAAGGGCAAGGGCCAGGGCCAGCCAGCCTGGGGACCACAGGCTTGCTCTGCCGGCTGGACGGTGCTTTCATTGGCTGTGTGACATCCAGGCTTTGTTCTTGCCCATCTGGAATCACTCCACAGCCAGCTCCTAGGTCGACTTCTACGACAACTTTGCCAAATGTCTCTGAGGGTGACCCTGAGGAGCACCACCCCCAAGAAGAGGATCCATGGAAAGTTCCTCTTCCTTACTGGCCTGAGTCACTTCCCATACTGCACGCAGGCACAGTACTGCCATTCTCCAGACAGATCCCCCATCTTCTCACATGGTCTCTGCTCCTCTAGTGTCGCTCAGATCTCCCCCTCGTTTATCAGCTTCACTCCTCTCCCTGCCTATAGCCGTACAGTGCCAGGCCAGGAGGACCCCTCCTCTCTACCACACCATCCATAGCTCTCACTCTTCCCACTCTGTGGGGGTGCGGGAGGAGGAGATCAAACAGCTCTGACCGTTAAGGTAGGCATCTGAGGTCCTTCACCTGTCCACTTCTCGCAGTGCGTTCCCCACTCCCTTGCTCACCTGCCAACATCGCCCCACAAGCTCCAGCCCTTACCCAAAGTTATAGCCTGCTTCCCTCTGTGACCCCTCCAGCATGATTTTTTAAGGTCTGAGACCAGAACTCGAACTCATTACCTGTCACTTTCGCTCATTGGCTAGTGCTCTACTCATTGAGCCATGCCTCCAGCTCCTCTCCAGAACTGCCTTCCTCTTCCACATGTCAGTCACCTGAGTTTCTGTCTTGGCCACTGCCCAACCATGACCTCCACCTTTGGAATGGCTTTGGATCTTGCTGTTCTCCAGGCTTTGCTGGAACTCAGCATGTGGCTTGACTTACCAATTATGCTTTGCTAAATCTCACACCGAATGTGCCTTGTTAAGAACCATTTTCTACTGTAAAGCTGGAAAGCAGTGACTTTTCTTGCAGCTACAAAACCATCCAGCTATAAACGTCAAAGAAAACCCATCCTCCCACCCCTCTGGGCAGTTGGGACGGGGTTGAGTGAAGGGACCATGCTCCAAGAGCTCCGTGTGCCCTTTCTGTGTGCTTCTGACCTGGAAAGTTCCCAGCTGCTCATGCCAGAGCCGAGCAGGTAACTTGCCCTTGAAATGGATCCCAAGGGGGAGTTGGATAAGGTGCTGTGGTATAAAATGGCTTAAGATATCGAGAGCCTGCGGGCACTTTTTGGCACGTACTTAGCTGCAGCAATCTGGATTTGAGCCAGTCAGTATGAAGGAAGGCTGGAAATAGAAGTCAAGGAGTTTCAGATCTTGAAGTTTTTGTCTTGTAACCACAAGGCAGAAATTTCTGGGCCCCACAGGGCTGCCCAGAGGGAAATGCTACTGCAATACCGAGGTACCTGCCTGCAGGGCTGCTTTAAGCCCCTTCCCAGAGGGGGGACAGAAGACAGCTGGTCTCCTCTCTGTCTCTGTCTCTGTCTCGGTCTCTGTCTCTGTCTGTCTGTCTGTCTCTCTCTCTCTCTCACACACACCACTCACTCACACACACATTTACATACACATTGCTAGAAGGGGGCAGGAGTTAGTACAGCTTTTGCCAAGGGCAACAGTGCAATATGATCAAAGACACACAATATCTGTTAGGAGGGTAAGCTTTTTTTCTTCTAGGTTTACTCATTAAAAAGAGGGCCAATGAGCCATGGTCTGCTGGCTCATATTTTTAATCCTAGCTACTCAGGTGGTCATGGTTCAAATTCCAATTAACCATCAAAAAGCTGAAAGTGGAGATGTGGCCGAAATGGTAGAGTGCCAATGTTGAGTGAAATAGCTAAGCAAGATCGCAAGGCTCTGAGTTCAAGCACTAGTACCAGCATTTTTTAAAAAAAAGTGATAAATACTGCAGCGTTGTTTATAAAATCAAAAGACTTGAAACAACCTACATGCTTAAGAGCAGGGAGCTGTTCATGAACTATAGGCTGTCTGTGAAAAAGGAAAGAAAAGATCAGAAGATCACTTTCCACGAGGTCTGGAAGTCTCCAGGATGGATGGACTCTGACAGGTTCTAGATAACAGAGTGCTAAAGCCTTCATCATCTTGGGGTTTGTGATGGCCAGGTGAGAATGAGAGGGACTGAATATTCCATCTCCACCACAAGAAGGTGGTGGCTCATGCCTGGAATCCTAGTTACTCAGGAGGCTGACATCTGAGGATCAACATTCAAAGTCAGACCAGACAGGAATGTCAGTGAGACTCTCATCTCCAATGAAACACCAAAATAAGCTGGAAGTGGAGTTGTGGCTCACATGGTAGAAGGCTAACCTTGAGCACAAAAATTCAGAGCTAGTGCCCAGGCTCTGAGTTTAAGACCTAGGACTGGCACCAAAAACAAAACAAAAGAAAGGAAAGGAAAGAAAAAAAGTGACCACAAGAAGGTCATCTATCACAAGGGTGATAGATGGGCTGCTATCAAGGCAGGGGCTGGATAAAAGAGACTCAGGAGGGAGCTAGCTTCCCCACTATGCATTTCCTCTTGTCTTTCTGCCTTGTTTAATATGAACGTATGACCCACTCAACACCTATCAAAAGCCCTCAGGACCAACAGCCACAAGGATGGCTGGTTCCCTTTATTCCTGTTCCTTCCCATTTCCCTGTCACTGCCCCAACCATAGTTACCCCACTGGAGGGTGCCCAGCCTGGCCTGCTCTGCGTACTGTGCACCAGGGAAGTCTGTCTTCAGCCTACTGGATTCTGGGAGGTGTTCTGTTGTGTTTCAGTAGAGCAGTCTCTCTGCACGGCTGGGATCTGCAGGGGTACAAGCTGTCCTAAGGGGGTGGTCTCTTCCCTGGCAGGCAGAAGCCAGGGCTGGCACCCAAGCCCTTTTCAGATAGTCTGACTGTCTTCCTCACTTCTTCCCCTAGGAGCTCTGCTCCCTGGAGGATGAGAGAGAAACAGATCCCTAAGCCGGATGTCTGTAAACCAGAACCTGTCTGCTGGGTTGGCTGCATGGTGTCCAGTGAACCTGACACTCAGGCATCCCTGGCAATCTGCAGAAGTGCTAGTGATGCAGTAGAGACACTTCAGAGGATGCACTCCAGGGAGAGGAAGGCACCTGTAAATGGCTTTGTTCTCCCTCCATGGGGGATAGGGCAGTGGGAGAGGAGGGGCAGTCTCCAGAGTGCCAAGGATCTGAGAAGCTGGAAGACAGCAGCTCCCTCCCAGTGAAGGTATGTATGTATGGTGTGTGTGTGGGGGGACACATTGCATTGCCCCCTCACATCTGCCTCCATAAAACCTACCCTGCATCCTTCAAACCATTAGAAGGCTGGGCAGCCAGCTGAGGCCAAGTCCAGACCCCACCAGTAATGAATGCTTGAGTTCTCTGCCTCAGTTTCCCCACCTGCCAAAGGTAGATAACCACAGTGCCTATTATATAGGGGTGTTGAGAGGATTAAATGAGTGACCACAAGTACTGTGCTTCAGATATGCCTTGCATGGATTCCATGACTAATAAGTATTAGCTTCGTGGTCATCAGCATCATCACAGGCCAAGCCCTCCTTCTCCTTTAGCCTCTATTAAGCTCTCGGGTACCATAGCCCATCAAAGCTATGAGCATCAGAACAGCCACAGCTGTTGTAGTCCCCAGCCCAGAGTCATCAAGGCCCACATACATGTGCAGTCACAGCAGTCACCCCATCTGGAGGCTACTGTACCCCAGTGCGCCAGGCTTCAGCACTCTCTGGGCATGGCCTCTGGGTCTCAGCAGCTGCCTTCACATGTTTCTGGCTGTGCTTATTTGCAAGTCCCACCTGCTCTTGACCAGCTCCTTTCCCAAATGAGCATTGGGCAGGGACAGTGGCCTCGCTGCCCAGTCCAGCCCTTGCACTCACAGCTTCTTCTTCACTCCAGGCTGAACCAAAGGAGCAGGTGTGACCATGGTCATTGAGTTAGGTTCAAGCCCAACGCAGTGACAGTGGAAAAATCCATCAGTGATTCCCACGCTCCAGCCAACATCTCCGTATGTCCACACAAAGTCAATTTACCATCTGATACTTGTGCCAAGAGCTCACTTCCAGAAAAGCAAATTCCTTTCAGCTTTACAACCTTCACTGACCATTCTCCCACCAGACTCAAACTTCTAGTGCTGGCTTTGAGCTTCCCTTGCCTTCCAGGACACCAAGTGGTTGAGATCCACACCTTGCTCCTCAGTTTGCACTCATGTTGCCAGAGAGGGTAAGCATAACCTACCTGTCCTGCCCCTTCCTGCCCACCATATACCCTGGATGATTAAAAGGCTCTTACTTTCTGGGAGCAAAATTCTGAGCATGTCTCCACCGTCATGTTGGCCTGGATCAGGGCAGTTGAGAAGGCGTTGGTGCTGTTCTCTGGCAGTCGGAAACACCCTCGGTAGGTGGCAGTCTGCCCTGTAAGAAAGGACATGGGTCTTCCGTAAGAAGTCGTATCTGTGGTTGCTGGTGCCTATCATCAGGGAAAATACTGGCTTTGGATTGCCAGACTGGGGTCAGAGAGGGAAACCTTCCTGGTCAGGGTGCAAGTGAGCCATGCTTCTACGAGAAGCCAGGTGTGGGATGGAGTCACCAACGGTCATGGATAGCAGACAACTTCACCGAAGCTGTTGGCTCCGGATTCTCTTCTCTTAGGAGATGATGTCCGTCTTTCCTTCCTTCCTTCAACAAATTTAGATAGTGCTCCATTCCATAGTAAGTGACCTGAGAGGCTGATATTCTTTTTTAGTTTATGTATTTATTTGTTCATTTATTTAGTCAGTTGTGGGGTTTGAATTTAAGGCCTGAGCACTGTCCCTGAGCTCTTTGTGGTCAAGGTTAATGCTCTACCACTTTGAGCCACAGCTCTACTTCTGGTTTTCTGGTGAATCATTGGAGATCAGAGTCTCATGGACTTTCCTTCCTGGGGTCTGGCTTTGAACTGCAACCCTCAGATCTCAGTCTCTTGATTAGCTAGGATTACAGGCGTGCACCTGGCTAGACTGATATTCTGTCAAAAGAAAAAAACCTCTCTAAGAGGTTCTGAGAAAATGTAGGAAAGGTCAAGGAGACATGGAAAGGTGAACTCCTGCCATTCCTTGCCGCTCTGCTGCCAGAGTCAGGCCGCTCTGCTCCGTTCTAAGCAAGGCTGGCCTCGTCAGGTCTTGAACTTCCACATGGATTCTAGGAATATTTCCCAAACCCATGTCACAAAGCAGGCTTCTTGCCAAGTTGTTCTCCAGACCTTCTGGGGATGATCCCAGATTCCCTTCTTGGCTCCCTTGGTACTAAGCGAACCTTTTGGAAGGTTCTGGCACCAATTGCTTGTATTTATTTCCAGACTTATCAGTGTGTCTCTCTGAGAGAGACAGTGATTCTCACCTTCACACTCCTTTACACACAAGGTCTCCCAAGGCTCCATGCTGTCCCTTCTCCACTGACATTGGAAAATCACCTATGATGGCGCCCTGCCTGGGCAGGGCCAAACCCTGAGTCTGGAAGCCCAGACCTGGGAATGAAGGCCCAGGCTCAGAAGGAAAGCAGCCTGTGCAGAGCTCAGCGTCTCCAGGCCTGAGGTCAGGTCCCAACACTGTCTGTGGTTAGCTTGCAACTCAGGTGTGTCCCTGGGGGAGAGCACGAGGAACACTCGGGGCCAAAGGATACCACTGGTGTAAGACACTGATGAGCTGTTGGGGTCAGCCTTGGCTCCATCCTGCACCACACACTCATGCACCTGCTCCCTGTGAGGGCAGGGCACCTTGCTAGTCAAAGCTGCAGTTTATCACCGGCGGTATCCTGGTTGCCTGTGACAGTGTCCCTTGGGAACAAAGTGGCAGACACAAAGATCAGCCCCTTAGGGGCAGTGCTGACCCCATGGTCATACATTGGGTGGACACAAGATCAGGAGCTGGTCTCAGTCACCAAGCCAGCTTGCCCCTCAGCTGGCACACAGTAGACATGAAATGCTCGGCTGGGCATCATGACCACAGACAAAAGGGTGGTCTGGAATCCACACACAGATTTGGTGCTCGCTCAGGATCAGAGGTCAGACTAATGTTGTTTGAACTTGAAGTAGTAAGAGATAGTAGGAAGGTAGCATTGGGCTGTGCGGTCCTTGGGAGCCGGGTACAGAGGAAGTGACAATAAGCATCTGTGTAGTCAATGGCCTCCTGAGTGAATCTTCAGGCTAGAGTTCAACCTCGTGCCCATGGCCCTTTCTGGGCCTCTTGAATGCAGAAAGTGTATAAGCATCCCTGCACTGCCCTCCGGTGCTGTGACCCATCTGCAGGGGCATGGGTCGCTATTAGGCTCCCCAGAATGCCTCACGGTGGGGATTCTGAACTACTTTGCAATTAACTCTTTCTGGGAGAGCCTTCCTCCCACTGTAGGCAGTGTGTGTGACTTGCCACTTCAGCCCCCAGCTCTGCTCTACTTGTGAACCAAACCAGGAGGCTCCAGGACCCTTATTTCTGGGAACACGGACAGCGGTGGTTGTGTCTGTAAGTTCATGGTGGGGTGGGGCATCTGAGCTGTGCCACAGTGGCCTGCAGTCCCCTATCTGCCCGGGAAAGGGAAGTACCATTTCTTCCCAGCCTGGTCCCTCTAGCTGAGTCAGTGATGGTTCCCAGCCTCTGTGAACCTGTACAGCCCTGTCCATCCATGAGCATGTGGATCTGGGCCTAGCACTAAGCACGGTGCTGAGCTTCCAATCCATCTACCTGGGACTCCTTTGGCATCATTAGCATTTGGCTGCTCTCTTACTTAAAAACCTGCTGCTTGGGTCTCTGTTTATTCTCGTGGTTGAGGATTTCCTCTTGAGTTCTGTAATTCTGAATTGTAAGCTCATCTTCTGATGGGAATGCTTGACCCCTAATTCCCAAAAGTGTCTGTCAGATGCTTCCACATAGCCCAGAAACAATTTTTATACAGAGGTTTTCAGGATGAGGTGCTACATGTACATTGGAACCCCATAAACTCAAAAATGCAAGATGGTAGTTACAAATCCTTAGAATATTTAAGTCAAAACAGACCAACTCTATTCCCATCTCTCTGAACTGGTAGGTTATTACTTTCATTATCTTCTAATGTACATTCCTAGCTGGTTTATACTTCATATTGAGTTCTAACTTTATGAGGCCTCCTCTCCTATCCTGTTTAGACATTGACACCTACACCTTGGAGTAGCATCTCTTCACTGAGACCCAGGGTGACCTGTGTTTCTTACAAGTGTGGGTCCTAGTTTCCTCTTTACTTCCTGGCCCACAGGGTGTCTTACTTTCCTGCTGGTCAAGCTATCCATTTAAAATAATGTTGATGAAATCCAATCTGGTATTCAAAGTAGATCCAAGGCAGCTTGCAAAACTGAGAGGGCAAGTGAATTGTTTAGGGCCACACAGTATGTGTGAGACATATCTGGGCTTCCTGATCAGTGTTTCTTGCAAGGAATAGGTAAGGTATGCCTAGCGATGAACTCACATATTATTTAACTCTGATGGGCCTCAACGCCCCCTCCACACCCCTCCGGGTGCAGGAATAGGGAGGGAGCACATGTGTGCGGACAAGGCAGTCAGAGCACAAGGGACAGAGGTGCAGGGCTGGTGCGGGTACTGGCACACTCACGCTTCCTGGAGCTGGGCTGCAGCATGTCCACACGGTAGACGGAGAGCCGATCGCTGGCACCACACGCTGTGCCCTTCTCCCCTTTGCACTCCTGGTTGCACTCCTGCAGGCCGGCACGCGTGGCAGGCAGTCGGTTCCCACAGTAGCACTCTGCACCGGCCTCCAAACCTGCGTAGATGTAGGACCTGCGGGGACACAAGCCCTGGGCTAGGAGACGAATGGAACTCAGGCAGGAGATGCTGTCTGCAGGGGTGAGAGGGAGGAGCCAGGGGCCATGGCCAGAGGAGGGAGGCAGAACCTAATGGAGTTATCCGTCAGCTCAGTAAGTCCAGGGAACAATGGCTGTCTTTGTAATACACAGTTTGTCTTCCCTGATCTGTTGTAGCATCCCTGAGCCTCTCTTCTAAGGTGCCATCACCAAGGAAGTAAGTTGGTGGTATAGGGAGCAGGTTCTCAGTAGTGGGTGAGGAGAACATAGTAATGCCTGCGAAGTGTATGGTATGGACACTGTCACGGGAGATGATACACCTCCTACCATTCAGTAATAGGCTCCCGACAACTGTACAGATTCAAGGCAGACTCAGCATTGGCCCCATGTGCGTGACCTACATCATGTCATACTGTGCATGGCCCTGCCACATGGTCCCTGGTCTAACAGCCACTTCTCTACCCCCTGTTTTCTAGTGAACCATTGCTATAGTAAAGGAAGACTGGAAATGGAGCCTATCACACATCATAAGAGATCATAGCTATAGGGATGGTCATGTTTCCAAACTCCTTTCTAGGTAGATAATGGTGTGGAAGGCAAATCCCACACCACTCCTGTCTCAGCTTTAAATGTTATGAGACTAAAGGAGATCAGGCATGCTCAGTTTCAGCTCTAAGCTACGAAGCATTGGAGTAGGGACCTTGTTCTTTCTTACTCCAGCCTCAGTTTCTCCATTCATAACATGGAGGATCCTTAGCTGTTATTGATAGAAAAATGTGAACCACAGCTAGGTGCTGGTTGCTCACACCAGTAATCCCAGAATACTGAGGAGGCTGAGAAAATTGTGCTTTGAAGTCAGGGCAGAAAAGTCTGTGGGATTCTATCTCCACTTAACCAGCAAAATGTTAGCCTGGGAGTGTGGCTCCCATAGTAGGAGGGCTAGCTGTGAGCAAGAAAGATAAACAAGAGCATAAAGCCCTGAGTTCAAGCCATGGTACCAACACACACACACACACACACACACACACAATATGAAAGGTTATAAGGTGACTGAAACGGATGCATCGTGCTGTGTGTGTGCTGTTCTTCTGCCTGTCTTCCCAGTGTGCACCTGTGTCCACACAATGCCCTGAGGTCCCGGGTGGTAGTGGTCAGCTGAGGCTGGTAGCAAATGTCTGGAAAGCAATAGGGACACTGGCAGCATCAGAAAAAGCAAATCTCATTATAAACACAAGGTAGAGATGCTTTTCCTAACACAGCTGGTTTCAGAGAACTGTAGGTTAAAGCCTTTTATAAAAAAAAAATCTATTTTGGGCAAACAAGCACACTGAAGCCCAGGAAAGGAAATCAACCAAGTCACACAGGGAGCATCTGGTATGGCGGGATTAGAGGCCAGGCCTCCCGGCCCCTGCCCAGTGCTCTTGCCATCTGCCGTGAGCTTCCCTCTGGAGTCCTGGGGTCTCTCTGATGGCCTGGGGTCCTAATTACACCACGAGGGTCAGGTGGCAGCTAAGGTATCAACTGGTTCTGAGAATGTCCCCTGGCTTTGTTTCCGGGGCTGGCAATGGTGTGATTCTAGTACTCACCGCTCAGCACATGCATCCTGGCAGTGGGACACAGTCATCTTTCTCAAGTCGTAAAACACGGCCCCCTTCAGAGTCCTCTCCTGGCCCTCATCACTGAAGCAGCCCAGGTAGGTGCCTGTAGGAGGGGGAAGCACAGCTGAGATGAGAAGCCAGAGGGCAGACACAGAGGGCCTGACCATGGGCCTCTCAGGGCAGGGCTGGGAGGCCTCCCCCCCCATTCTGAGCCAGGCACCTCTCAGGGAAGCACAGGGGCCCAGGGCTGCCATCCAACTTCCCCGGGCACAGGAGCCAAGTTGGCATCAAGACAGCTCCGTCTCAGTCATTTCCTGCCCCCTCTCTTAGTTAATGGGCTCCTGTCCGCTTGGACACCCCCAGCTAGGAGCCAAACATCTGCCTGGTAACTGCTTTCCTCCACCTTTCCCTCAACTCCTCACATTTGGATCTGGGTTTTAATCCATTCTTTGTGGCTATCCTTGTGTATGGGGTACCCTGTGATCATTCGGTACATGTACAGGCGTGATGATCAAATCAGAGTGGTTAGGTTTCCACGAACATTTGTTTGTTTTGGTGCCAACACTGGGGGGCCTGAAGTAGGGGCCTTGTGCTCTTGCTTGGCTGTTTTGCTCGACTGGCTCACTCCATCATATAAACCTCACCTTTCCTTCCAGCATTTTGGAGATGAGAGTCTCATGGATTTATCTGCTCCGGCTGGCTTTGAATCCACATTAACAATTAACCATTTTAAAAAACCTATTTATATGTAATAATTCAATAGCTTAATGACCTCATGTGGGCCCCCTACATCTCGATTCCCCCTTCCTAAGCTCAAAGAAAACCCTCTCCCACTCAAAGACTCAGAGAGGAAGTTCTACCACCCCCATGAGACAGGAGAGTAGCAGGGAACGTGCAGCATTAGCTAGCTTAAGGAAGATCCTTTGGACACAGGAGTTATTTAAGAGAAATGCACAGTATCGCAGGAGTGATTAAGCAGCCCATTAAAGGGTAAAGCAGGCATCCTAGGTGGGACCCCAGGGCCCTGTCCAGCCCCCCTGGCACACCCGGATAGAAACAATGTGAGAATATTGACTGTGCATGCCTCAGAAGTCCTGCAAAGTCCTACCCCAACCCCTCATGGAAGGCAATGCCTCTCCAGGATGTGCCAGGAAGCTCAGAGAATCTGGGCACCATGTAAGCCCAGCATGGGGCATGTAAATGTCACACGTGCTGCTGTGTTTTGAGGGAATAGTGCACTGGGAATTTGCAAACACACCATCACATGGTCCCCAAGCTGTGAATGCACACCCACCACCACAGCATGGAGATCTGGATGGGGGCACCTGTGGTACCAACACTGCACACTTCCTCAGGATGTGTTGCTCACTCGCTGCAGCTGCATCTGAAAGGCCACCTGTGGCATGTGTGCTGCAGTCCCCCATGGGATGACAACCTGAAGACCCCCTGCAGCCTGTACAGCTCTGATTCTCACCATCCCAGGGTCCAGGGGGCCCGAAGACCATCAGCTCAAAGAACAACAGGGTGGGGAGAAGGCTAGCAGGCATCTTCTTTAGTGCTTACCAAATGGGGCTAGCCCAATTTTAAACTATGCACTCCTGACCAGCACACATGGCCATACCCACCAGCTGACCCCAGGCAGCAGTGACATGCCTCCCCACCACCCTGACCCTGCCTGACTTGAGGATGGCTTCCCTAGGCCCTACATGCTTCTCTCTCCTGTGGATCTCGAGACTACTGTGCTCAGCATGCATTGCTGCAGGAGATGTGAGCACCAAGTGTTCTCTGCCTCCTTCCACAGTGAAAGGAGACTCACACTTGAGACGTTTCTCAAATTTCTCTTTGTCCAGCAAAGATGAACAAAAAGTCCATTACAGATGTCAGTCAAAACATCCAAGTTTGACACTGGTGGCTAACACCTGCAATCCTAGCTACTCAAGAGGCAAAGATCAGAGGATCATGGTTTGAAGCTAGCCAAGGAAGAAATGTCCATGAGACTCTTATCTCCAATTAACAACAACAACAACAAAAGTAATAATAACAAACCCAGAAGTGAAGCTGAGACTTAAGGAGTAGAGTGCTAGCCTTGGGCAAAAAAGCTCAGGGACAGTGCCCAGGTCCTTGCCTTCAAGTGCCAGAACCAGCACAAACAAATCAAAAAACATCCAAACACAAACAAAGGATTGCTAAATGTTATTACTGTAGCTGGAAAATTAGTCACCAAGTTCTATAGGTACTTGAACTCTAGACTTTCCAACATTGGGCAAATGGTTGGAAATTAAGTTAGGTTCAAGTCTTTGCTCCACTACATGTGTGACCTGGGATGTGTATTTCCCCCTCTTTGAGCCCAGCTTCTGCATCTGTCAAAGGGAACCAGCTCCACAGGCTGCTTGTGAGACTTCCTTAAGTCGTGAGTACTCAGTAATTATTTGTTGTTAATAGCCCATTATTAATCATAAAAACTTCTAATGACTTTTCCCTGAAACTGAAATTCTTCATCATCGAAGCAATGAGTCTTGCTTCTGTCAGAAGGCTGTGCAAAGACAATTAAATATGACGACAGATGCGCATCTTCACAGAACAACGCTTGGGATGTGGCACATGTTCCAATAAATAGCAGCTATTACAATTCTGATCCCATATTCTAACCTGG
Source organism: Dipodomys ordii (assembly GCF_000151885.1). Lineage (NCBI taxonomy): Eukaryota > Metazoa > Chordata > Mammalia > Rodentia > Heteromyidae > Dipodomys > Dipodomys ordii. The sequence continues at coordinate 14,444,968 of NW_012267235.1, read as the reverse complement.
GAACTAGTGTGAGGACGGGCCAGTAAATATTAGCTGAATAAATTAGCACACTAATAGAAGAGAGAAAAACAATGATCTCAAGCACAAAGGCTGGAAGGGCTACGCTTGACATCCAGCCAGTGTGGATGGAATACACACACACACACACACACACACACACACACACACACACACACACACATGCGAGCATGTCTCTGCTAGCCCTAGATAGGGCTGGATGCATAGAGGGTTCCTCTGGGTTTGTGAGAAACCAGTAGACCCTTTTATCCTGCCGCATAACAAATGACTTCTCCAAGTTCCGGACCAGAGGGAAGAATGTGCAGAGAAGGAAGAACTTTGCAAGAGATGCTGGGACACATCCAAAGCAGATTTATTACTGTCGGCTGAAATGGAGGCGATGGATTATTGCCTGTGACTCCACATCTGTTCATTTGCACATCGAAATGGACAAGCCATGAGGCTATTAACCGTGGCTTTGGAGATAGTGGAATGTCTTTGGAAATTACTATCAATAAAAAAACAAACTGGCGATGGAGAAGTTACTATTTCTCCCCTAGTAAACTTACTGACATTTTATTCCATTATGGATGTTGTCCAAGGTATAATGAAATGCGCGGTGATTGATGGAGCCTCCTGCAGCTTGCAGGATCCCCTTTCAGGAGGATGGCAGGCTGCCCAGGCCACAGAGAGATGCTTGCTTTGTCTGCAACCCCAGCAGCTGGCCCCAGAGCGACACACTCTCCACTGATGAAGACTGTGTGGCTCTGCAGGCCCCAGGAGACCTATGAGGGGAGGGGGAGGGGAGGGGGCCTCTCTGAGGCTGTTGGACCAATGTTGTGCCTTTCCCACTCTGTGTGTGTGTGTGTGTGTGTGTGTGTGTGTGTGTGTGTGTGTGCACGCGCGCATGCGTGTATGAAAGGCTTGAACTCAGGGCCTGGGTACTCTCCCTTGGCTTTGTCGTTTAAGGCTGGCACTCTATCACTCGAGTCACAAGCTCCACTTCTGGCATTTTGGCTAGTTAATTGGAGATAAGAGTCTCACAGACTTTCCTTTGTGGGCTGGCTTCGAACCTCCATCCTCAGATCTCAGTCTCTTGAGTAGCTGGGATTATAGGTATGAGCCTCTGGTGCTTGGCCTTCCTTCTTTCTCTGAAGACATCAAGCCAGACAACAACTCAGCCTCCCTCAGAAACACTTTGGATATTCTTGTGAGAGAGCAAATTCTTCCTTAAATTGGGGGCACATTCCAAATATAGAATGGCCACCCATCCTGAGGCCCTGGAAGTGATCCTAGTTGCCCCTGGCTGCCCCAGGAGTTAACCCCTTCCTTGCTGAGAAGCAGGAGGCAAGGCTCAGGGGCAGGACTGTCAACAGTGTGCAAATGTGCCATTACTTTAACCCCCTGGGAAGACAATCTTGTTGGTTAACAGGTGAACACCAGTCCTGCTTACATCTTACCACAATCTCTCCAGCTTTTACTGCAGTCCCGGCCATCTCTGTGTTAAGTCACAGGAGGTCATGCACTGGTTCTCTTGGGCATATGTGTTCTAGCCCAGGGCGGCAGCTGGTCACCCTGAGCCTCTATTCCCTTGGTAGTTCTAAAGACTTTTCCTGTCTGGCAAGTTTGCAAGCCCAGTGCCAGGCCTCTGTAATCACTGTTCGGGATCATCCAGGGGCATGGCCAGTCCCTGACCAGGCCTGAGCACTCAGGACAGAGTGGAGAGCACAGAGTCTTGTGCAGAGAGTATGCACATGTGGATGCGAGAGGGACATGAGGGGTGATCAAGGCCAATCTGCCCCAGGCCACAGAGCCAGCAAGAAACAATGTCAGGAGAGGAGCCACGTCTGTGCTCAGAGCATGTGCTCTTCATGTGGCTTCCTCTAGAAATCCATGCCGCTCCCAGCCAGCCATTTATACCTTAGTCTAAACGAGTTGCACAGCTGAGATCCTGCAGAGACCCAGTGTCTCAGTACACCAGGGAGAGGTTACAGAATGCACACCTGTGGAAAATGACCAGTTCCTCATGTCTCTTTTCTCACAGACTTGCTGAGAATGAGATGAGCAAGACCAGGACCTCGATAATTCCTGGGAAGGCTCTTTCTATGGATACCAAACACTCAGTCCTGTAGTCTCCATGGAGTCCCCGAGTCAAGCTTCCCTCACATCATCCTCAGAAGAGGGCCAAAGCCCTGTGTTCTTTTCCCAGTTCCAGAACCAATCAAGAAGCAGGAACAAAGTCAGACTCCGAGGCCAGCATGCCAGAGACTCAGGGACAGGAGCAACAGGTATGGACGTGGGTCATATCCGAACTCCTGTGATGATGACACTGCTTTTATCTAAAACAAGTCTAAACCAAACCTGGCATACCTCCAACATCCTGTCTCTTGTTACCCTCTGTCCTGACTTTACACATCCCAGCATTCCCCCCCCCACCCCACATGGTGACTTAGGGTTCAAGTCCTGGTTGATGAGGAGGTGAGAGGGAGCCAGAGAAGGCAATCACTGCTGGACAGCATCTGGAACTGGCTCACTCGTCCATTCCCTGAGCCTTGCACAGGATTCTGTGCACTCAGACACACAGCACTGGCCCTGAGCTAGATGGTCTCTGTGGGACCAAGCCAGCAGCAGCACAGCCATGACCATGACCCTAATGGTGACTGTGACTATGACTGAACCTGCCAGCAGCAGGGCCTGAAACCACACCGTCAAGCTCCTTCCCACGGTGCTGGCCTGGACCACAGCTGCGCACAGCTGCTCTTCTGTATTAAGTACCTTCCTTTAAGTAACTCCAGCATCAGTGTCTCTAGCTCCATTTTATAAGAACCCCAGAGAAGTTGAGGGACACATCCAAGGTCACCCAGCTAAGCCATAGATTCAAGTTGAGGTCCAATTGAACCCCAAACTCAAGCTCTGTGTGTCCAGCTCACACATTGCAGCCTTTAGCTTCATGAAATCCCAGCAGGTGAGCAAAACACCAAAGCACCTGACAGTCCGGCTCCTTGCTGTCCCTACAGAGCAAGGACAGGGACAATCTGTAAAAGCCACTTATTTACAGGACCTTCTTATCCAACTGTCACACCTGTAGTCCTAGTGACTCAAGAGGCTGAGAAATGAACATCATGGTTTGAAGCCAGCCTAGTCAGGAAAGTCCACGAGACCCTGTCTCCGATTAACCAAGAAGCTGGAAGTGGCACTATGGCTCAAAGTGGTAGAGCGCTAGTCTGGAATGAAAGAGCTCAAGGACAGCAGCACTCAGGCCCTGAGTTCAAGCCCCACCACTGAACAAGAACAACAATTAGCAAGAGGGGGAAATGAAATGGACATAGGCAAGAGACTCTGTGTCCCAGTGAAGGGTCTGGGGGCATCAACCAGAGACTCTGTTGAGCACCTACCTCGGCTGCGGGCAGCAGGCCCAGGGGTCTCCGGGGCCAGGGTGGGCGGTGCCTGGAGGTCACTGGTGAAGTGGTGGAACCAGCGGCGGTGGGGTGAGCTGCGATTTCTCCGGGGCCAGCGGAGTCCTGGTGGTGGCCTCCGGAGCAGTGGACTCTGCAGGACATCCACGCCAAGCAGCAGGTCCGGGCTCCCACGAGGGTCCTGCAGGGCCCTACTACCCAACAGGTCCACACCCAGGGCCACCGTGGCCACCGGCAAGGCCTGGGGGGCTCCCGGGACCCGGGGACCCTGCGAAGTGGCCACTCGGGCCCGCTGCAGGAGCAGCAGGCTGCCAGCCATCAGATAGGCAGCTGTGAGAAAGAGCAGCAAGAATTGTGTTCTGCGGAGAAACTTCTGGAGTCGGAAGAAAGGTTTGGCCATGCCCCTGGGCAGCAGGGCTCCTGGCTGGAGCTCAGGGACTGCTCCTAGCGCCTGGGCAGGACAGAGGCCAGGGTCTGGGGAGTTGTCATCCTTGAATCCTGGGTCCTGCCAGGTCTCTTGAGCTATTGAGCACGTGGGTGTTCACAAGGTGCCATCCATCACCTCCTCCCAGCGGTGGCTGTGGGCCCTATGTGCCACCGCTGATTCCACCTGGGGGTCACCATCTTCCTCATCCCTGTGTTCTGGCCAGCCTCACTGCTCAGTGTGGAAACCTGGAAAAGTACCAAATGAACACTTAGATGCAACTGGAGAGTCTGTCTGCCATTCTCCCTCAATTACTCGATTTATCAAAGGGACTGGCTGTGTTGGAGGAATCCTAGATGGAGGGCTGGGCTCAGGTCTTAGCTCTGCCACCAGCCAGCTGTGTGACACTGGGTAAGTTGCTTAACTACTCTGGCCTCATCTATAAAATGAGGATGATAACCAAGTCAGAAGCAGGAGGAAGGAAAAGCAAAAGCAACTTGGTGCTGCGTCCCGGCAAATGTCAGGCCCTCCCATCTTTTCTCTCTCACGAACCCAGTGAGGTGGACACTGAAACATCCCTACTTCTCAAGTGAGGAAATTGAAGTATAAAGATAAAATAGTTTTTCCACCTGTGATTTAGCTATTCAGGAGGCTGAGATCTGAGGGTTTCTGTTCAAAAGCCAGCCAGGGTGGGAATGTCTATGAAAGTCGTATCTCTGATGAACCACCAAAAAAGCTGGAAGTTGAGCTGTGGCTTAAGTGGTTGAGCACTAGCCTTGAGCGAAAGAGTTCAGGGAACAGCACCCAGGCCCAGAGTTCAAGCCCCAAGCCTGGCACACACAAATTACTACTGCTGCTACTATGACTACTACTATAAATAATAATAATTTTCCCAAAGCCACAAGGTCGGCCAAAACAAAAGCCAAGATTTCCCAGTCTCTATTGAAATTTTGTCCTGCTAGTACTACAAAATTGAGACAACATAGGTGACCAGATTATCAGGAAACGCAAGCCACACTGGCCCCGCCTGACACAAGTATACAGTGGGTGCTCGATAAACGCAGGCAACAATTGGACTACTGCCTGCAGGCCGCACTCTGGGAGGAGTCTCCGGGGAGAGAGGACTCGCACAAAGGCAGGGGCCAGTGGAGGGGGGAGGCTTTCAGGAGACGAAGGACCAGATGGGCCTGGGAGGCTGGGCACCTGATGTGGGACAGGGCCTCCACTCCCCAGGTCCATGCAGGGACGCTGGGCACTGCTTCCCACTGGCAGCACCTCTGAGGCACACTGTGAGGGTTGGCAGCGGGCACTGCAGCTGCCTGGGGCCGGGCTGCTGTGTGAAGCAGGCTCTGAGCACAAGGAGAGGCTTGTCTCAGAAGAAAAGCCTCTAGAAGCGTGACTAAGCCGCTGCCCATGACGAACCGGGCCCGGCCCCCTGCCAGCCCTGCCGGCCACTCAATGGCCATCTGTGTGCAGGGGCTGGCGGGCCTCGTGTGAGAAAAAGACAATGTTTGGGCTCTGGGGCCCCAGAGAGGCCGGGGGCCCAGGGGGAGATTCAAGGGAGATCAAGGACAGCCGGGCTGTTCCCAAAGGCCATGCAACAAGGCAGCCGGCTGTGAGGCCTCCGGAGAGGGCAGGGATGGGGGGACACAGGCCACTGGCCTGAGCAAATGAAGGTGGAATTAAGCTGAGCGGAGAAGCCATTTCAGATATCTCACAGCCCTGCACTTCTCTCTGAGTTGGTGAATCTGCCAGGTCCCTGCAGCCGGCTTCAGCTTTGTAAAACCACAGAGAAAATCCCGCAAAATCCCGACTGATCTCCCTGTCTCCTGCTTGGCCCCCTCCAATCCACCTTCCACACGCCTGCCAGGGTGATCCTCCTAACGTGAAAATCTGCTCATGGCTTCTCCCCTGCCTAAAAGCCTTTTCCATAGCTCCCCCAGGCTTGGGGGACAAACTCCAAGCTCCTTAGCATGACATAGGAGGCCTCATATGTAATCCACATTGTCCAGCCTTGTGTGTATACATAGCCGGGCCCTGGGCCTTGGTGTCCCATCATGCCGATTGCATGGTCAAGCAGAAACACCCATGACCACAGTACACCAGCCTCAGTGCCTTTGTACCTACTCTCTTTATGTCATCACTATCCCTTGGCTGATGATATCCATACATGTCCCAGGTCTCCCATAGCTGTACGGACCCCTGTCCCAGCACACTCCATCCTGGGACAATTAGCATTGTCTGTTCACTTTTGAATCGCCCCCAAAGGATTCAAGGCACAAGCCATGTTAGTGAATGAAAAGGATGGATAGTTGTACAGGCCAGCCCTGGTATCAGAAGCCTGTAGGGTCCAAGAGCAAAAGAGTCTCCAATTCCACGAATCCAGATCTGACCCCTGCAGTATAAATAGGGAATACGGGTACGTACTCTATGCTACCGGCTGACATCAGGCCCTGCTTCCCCACACATAAAAGCCCCTGAGTTTATCTGGTATCTCTCCCATGCGTCAGTTCTATGAAGAAAGGATATTCTTAGAAGCGGAACACAAAGGTGCCATGCCTATGTGCATCTAATCGTATAAAATACCTATTGAAATGAAGTCCAGGAAATGGAAACAAGAGGTTTACTTCTTTGTTGCCAGTTTTGTTTTCCTTTCTTTTTGCCTTGTTTGCTCCTTAATCTGTCTTTGGGAAGGTAAGGAGAGGAACAGGAATGGAGGGACAAAGGGGGAACAAATACAGCAGTGGTACTCACTGGACACTGTGTTGAAAATGAACTATACAGCTTGTGGGTGGGAATGGGAGGGAAAAACTGGAAGAGAGGGAGGGAAGCAGTGACACTGTCCAAAAAGAAATGTACTCATTACCTGACTTATGAAACAGTAACCTTTCTGTACATCACCTTTATAATAACAATAAAAAATAAGTTCTTAAGACAAGGTAGGCTAGAGTGTCTATACACTAACAAGAACTTTTCCCCATTCCTGGTCTTTGCCACATTTTGCCACAAATTCATATTATCCAGCCCCCCCTCCCACCATGCTTACCTCTCTACGAGGCTAGAAGCATCCAGGACACAGCTCACTTGCTCTCTCCTTGTCCTAGATCCCAGCATACAATCTATCAGCCCAGTGATGATAAAGGCTTGTTGGGAGACTGGCATCACCTGCACAGGGGGCACGGGTGAAGTGGAAAGCAAAGCCAGCTGACATCTGGGCAGGAAACTGCCTACGGCCTGTCTTCACTGGGGTTGCCCAATCCCAAGCCAGCAGGCCCTCCTGACAACAAATCCACAGTGCCCAGGACTGGACCTCAGTTCGTCTATCATTTGGGAGCAAATGGGCACTGCTGTAGGGTGGAGCCAGCTGGAGGCCAGACCTGCAGCACTGAGTCCCTGGGAAAATCCCCTCCCAGCTCCTCAGCCCTTCACTCCCAGCCTGTGTCCAGTATCCTCGCTGGCTTGGAGCTGACTCTTGTGCTAAGACATTGCTAGCAATGACTATTTCTCAGTGCTTCTATGGACTAAACCTTTGCAATATAAAGAGGTCAGATGGATTGTGTACCCCGTGTGCACTGGCTGAAATAGAGGCCCTGCTTCCTCACACATGAGAGCTGAGGTCTAGGACCTTAAACCTAGGTTGGGTGAAGCTTGAAGCCCCAAATTAGCCAATCAAGACAAGTATGCAGACTCAGAGCACAAGCTCCTGGTGTCTACCTTTGTACTACCAAGTCCTCTGCCTCTCTACCCAGCTTCAGCTATGCATGGGACAAGCGTGGGTGGTACTTCCCTCTCAGCCAGGCTGGGGGTTGGAGACTGAAGGTTGCCAGGGAGAAGAGGGGAGTGCAGGCAGTCCCTTGGGCTAGCCAGGTGTAACCACTGGCTACTAGCTCCTGTCATGTGACTCTACTTCACTTCTACTCCCTGGCCAGAGATAATTGCAGTAGGTGCAGAGGACACCAGATGCCCCAGTGCCACTGCAACAAAGAATGTAAGCTCTGGGGACGCAGAGTTGTGCACTTAGTGTGAGGTAAATAACCTAGAGATGAAAAAAACAGCCTCAGCAGGTTGCTTTACAGTGGAGAGAGGGGCATGGGTGTCCAGACAGCTCAGAGACTCAGACTTGGAGTGTGGCAGCCAGAGGACCTCAGCCTCATGATCTCAGTGGAGCCATACAAGGGTCCTGAGCTCAGGGCTCCTGCACCTCATCTCCACCCCTACCCCTAGCCTTTACCAGGGGTCTGATGGCTTCCAGCAGCCTAAGGAAGCTAACTTTGTACCTGCCCATGCTACAAAGGCCTGCCATGGGTCTCCATTGGAAGAATAAAGCCAAGCTCCTCAGCCTGGCCTGTCTTGGACTAGTCCCCCAGCCTGGCCTGTTTCAGGCCTCATTCCAACCATTGTTCTCGCACAGTGTGAGATTCTTCCAAAGCCACCAGGCATGCTCTTCCATCAGTCAGAAATGACTATGCTTCAGTTCACAGCCCCGAAGTGCTTCCTAGACATCAAGGCTCAGACAGAAATGCCACCTCCTTCATGAAGCCTTCCTGGCCCCTGGTGCAGAGCCCCAATGCTAGAGCCAACAGCCAGGCAGGACTGTGCAGTGATCTGTGGCTGGCCTGAGTTCTGGCTTCAGTCAGGCTGTCTGCTATTGTCCCTTTTAGTTTCTCAGATGATAGCACAAGCCCTTCAGGGCCAGCCAGTGCTTCTGCCCAATCTGGGCATGGTATCTTCACTACAAGCTCCTGCATCCCTGGCCTTGGAGACTGAGAAAGAGGGTGGGAATCCACTGAACAAAAACCTTCTTGGGCTATGGCAGGCACTATGTCTACAAAATGAGAATGGGGTGTGGCCCCTGTCTTTGAAGAAGCAAATCTTTTGATTTTTTAAAACATCAGAACTGGAGAAAAGCTTCAAAATACAAGAATGTTTCTAAAATGGTAAAAAGATATAATAATCTAAATGATATAAAACATAATTGGTCTAGCCAGGAGCCAGTGGCTCACGTCTGTAATTCTAGCTACTCAGGAGATTGAGATCTGAGGATCATGGTTCAAAGCCAGCCAGAGCAAGAAAGTCCCTGAGACTCTAACCACCAAAAAGCCAGAAGTGGATCAAGTGATAGATCACTAACCTTGAGCAAAAAAAAATCATAGGACATCATCCAGGCCCTGAGTTCAAGCCCAGGACCAGCATGCGCTTGTGTGTGTGTTTGCATGCACACACACGCACATGCATACATACACACACACACAAATTAGTCTAACCCATTGTCCCAAAAACAAATGTACTCACTACCTGACTTATAAGTTGGTAAGCCCTCTGTACAACACTGTAATAACAATAAAATTTTTAAAAGGTATCAAACTAAAAAAAGTTAGTCTAAACATTCTACATTGAATATGTAAATCGTACATCACTGTTGCACTCCATTAATGGATAACATTATTATTTGTCAATCATAAGAAATGAAAGAGAAGAGTACTAAGGTCAAAACTCCATTCAATGCAAAGGGGAAAAATCCTTCCAGGGAATCTACTGCTGATGTTCCTATGAGCAATAAAATTTTCTTAATTACATTAGTGCTTGCCAGGTACCCTCATACACCATCAAAGGTGTTGAATATAAGAGCAAACAAACGAATGAGGCACCTTGCCATAAACTTAGAAGTTATTATGATGAATCACTATCCCTGTTATATAGATAGAGAATTTAAGACAGAGAGAGAAGGCAGATGCTAGTGGATCAAAGGATCTGGTCTGAGGCCAGCTATGAGTCTCTTATCTCCAATTAACCAGAAAAAAAGCTAGAAGTGAGTGGGGGCCAGTGGCTCATGCCTGTAATCCTAATTGCTCTACTCAGGAGGCTGAGATTTGAGGATCGGAGCTCCAAGCCAGCTCAGACAGGAAAGACCATGAGACTCTTATCTCCAATTAACCACCAGAAATAGAGCTTTTTTACTCAAGGGTAGTGTACTATGACTTTGATCCACAGCTCCACTTCCAGCTTTTTGGTGGTTAATCAGTGAGCTGTGGTTCAAAGTGATAGAGTAGTAGCTTTGAGTAAAAAAGCTGAAGAGGATATCACCCAGACCTTAGTTCAAGCCCCTAGTACAGAGAGAGAGAGAAAGAGGGGGGGGAGAATGAAAGTACCAACTAGCTTGAACAAATGCAAAAAACTAAGTAAAGTCTCAAGTTATCAGATTCTAAATGCAGGGTCCTCCCTATCCAATGATCACAGGGCCCTCATTTGCTCATCCCTCCATGGGGCTCCTTCTAACCACTGTGCTAGGGGCTACATCTGCAGACAGGGCACCACGTATGCAAGGTGGAGGCTAGGCTTGCGTTTTCCCTTTCTAGTGGGTTGACCTAGAGCTCATCTACTCTCGGCACAAATCACAAATCATACATTTCTCTGGGCTGTCCCTGGACCACCTTCTCAGCAGCCCCCTCATGTTCTCCAATTTCCTGCACTGGAGATGAATCCCTGAGCATTATCTTGAGCCTGGTTCACAATGACAGGGAAGCAGCATTCATACTTCTTGGAGGGAATAGTTAGGTCTGGGAGGGGAGGCGTATTCAGCCAGGCAGCATGGCTTTTCTTTAGCTTCATGCTCACGAGGGGGGAAGGATTTATATTACAGAGTGAGGCCTAAGAGAGCCTGGGCCTCCATGTTTTTCAGAATACAGACCCCTCACACCAAGCAGCAGTCCCAGGGAGCGGGCTTGCATCCTGAGGGGTCTCTGGCAATGAAGGAAGGGAAGCCCAGTGGAGAAAGAGGCTTAGCACTCATGGAAAGTGTGCAGGAGTCCAGACATTCTTCCTCAGGGAGCTCAGGGCTCCTCCCTGCCCACATCCCTGTGAAGCGGGATACTTGGAGCTACTTTTCAGGCCACAGGTTAAAAGGTGATTATCCAAGCCAGGGAGAGGATAGATCCATAGAAGCAAGAAGAAAGCAAGCCGGGGCAGTGCAGGGATACCGAGACCAGACGTTAGGAACTGGCTCTGTCCCGATGGTGTGGATGATTCTCATTCTCATCACATCCTCTTACACATGAGAGACCCTGGAGGTCTAAACACTGTGCTGCCCCCAAGCCCTTGGCCTTGACCTCACTGAAGCTCCAGAGGGAGACGGGTAGCTGGTCTTACTAAGACTGATCGGGCCGTGGGCCAGATGGGAGGACAAGAGGTGTGAGGGGGTGTCTACAGAAAGAGCTGGAGAGCTCCTTGCCTTAGGCTGACTCTAAAAAGAGCCAGTTCTTAAGCTCATGGACTCACACTGCAGTGCTCAGGCTGAGGTGGGCCAGGCTGGGGGTGGGGGTGGGGCCTCAGGTCTAGCAACAGGAGTGCTGCCTTTTGTCTTAACTCAGACAGTTCTCCACTTCTCACCAGATGTGACAAAGGGTGTAGCACAGTAACATCTGGGGCTCCGACCCCCCCACTGAAAAGAACCCCAAATAAGGTGCTTCTTCTTGTGGGGCTGGGAGAATTGTCTTGCCAGGCCTGGAGTCTGGATAACCAGGTGAGGAACCACGTGGCTTCCCATGGATGGAGGTGAGGCATCAGGCTGCCTTACCAGCCCTGCAGCGGGCCAAGCCGCCCCCACTCTGTGTATGGAAAAGGTTCTGCTCTTTCACAAAATCCAGGGGCCTGCCCTCCCTCTTCTCATGGGTCTTCTGAAGGCCAAGCTGTCTGGGGAGAAGTAGGCTTGGGAGAAATGAACCTCTTCTCACCCTAAGGCGCTCCTCCCCCCACCCCCAACTCCTTGCTCTCTTCCCCGAGACTGGCAATCCGGGCTGACAGAACAGGACTCCAGCTTGAGCCTCCTGGAATTCTTTCCCTCCCCCTCGCCCTCACTTCCTGCACCTAGTAATTCCTAGGGAAAAGAAGTGTCCCACTTCTGATCCCACCAGGGGTCCCACACCATGAGCAGGCGAAGCACCTCCTTCAATCCATGCACGATGGGGCCAGCGATCAGAGGAGAGAGGAAGGCATCCATCTATCTGAGCCACGAAAGTACAGTGGAGTCCCAAACGTGTCCATCCGTGAGGCGCAGGTGCAGGAGCTGGGTTCCCAAAGCTCTGAGGCCGGATGCCAGCGCCAGCCCCGAGGGGACAGTGCTGGGTCCCTCGCTCCCTGTCCCAACTCCCCAAGGACCAGCAGCAGCACGAATGCAGACAGCCAGGGCGCCCCAGGCCAAGGCAGGAGACCCAGCCAGGGCACAATGACCAGCGTCTGTCCGATCTCCATCCCCGCCTTAGAAAGACGCACAGCGCGACACCCGGGAATGTTCCTAACAAAATACATACGTGTTTTATTTTAATTTTGTCTCTGCCTCAGTTCAAGTTCACCAAGAGACTGGAGAAAACCCTCGGCTGACCGGAAGCCCGGCTCGGCAGCAGCGGAACGAGAGAGGGGAGCTGCTCCCGGTGAACGTCTCCGCGGAGGAAGAGGGTGGCGGTGCGCACCCCGAATGCGCCCTGGCCCCCTCCTTGAGTACCCGGCCCCGGCCCTCGGCCCCTGGCCCCCGTCTCCGGGAGGGGGCTAGTCCCACCGCCTCGCGCCCCGAGCCCGGCGCACCCCGCCCCGGCGCGATTGTTGCGAAGTGTGCCCCAACACGCACCCGCTCCCCGCTCCCCTGCTCGGCCCGGCGGCGCCCCCCACCCCACCCCAGCAAGTGCGCCCCGAACCTTAAGTGGGTGCAGTCCCGCCGCGCTCGCAGCCACCGCGACACAAACTTGTCTGCTCGCGCGGGGGACCCGGCCACGGCACCCGCGAGACAGGACTCACCCCGAGATCGCGGCCGGCGGGGGGTGCCCGCACCTGCGCTCCCTGCGTCCCGGGGCTGAGCCCGCAGCCCCGCAGTGTCCGGAG
>NW_012267235.1:14412614-14432060 GCF_000151885.1 Dipodomys ordii | reverse complement strand
TTCCCGGTCTGCACATGCTCACTGGCGCGGCCCGGGGACAGCGGCCGGCCGCCGGGTCCTAGAGGCGCCCGTGCTTGCCCGCTCGGCTCGCGGGAGGGGTCGCGGTTCAGCAGATGCGGGGACCCACATGCGGCCGGCCTGGCCCGCGAGACTCGCACACACGGCCCTGCCACGCCAGAGCCCGAAGTCCCACCGTGCAGCACACACGTTCACCCTCACACTCAGCAACAGCCTTACCTTGGAGCCACACTGCCTGGAATACACACCATGGCGCTAACACCCCACAAGCGCGCACACACACGCGCACACACAGGCACTGATACCCAGCACACCACCACACTCATCCAAATGCAGACAGAGTGACAGACGCACAGTCTGATACAAATACACACTGAATCACCAGACGCCCCCACGCTCACACTTGGGGTTCCATCCCACTCAGACACCAGCTATGACACAGAGACAGGTACACACACACACACACACACACACACACACCGTGTCCTGTCACTCTGATTGATAGAATCGGAGTCACACATGTAGTGATTCCATGGAGTGCTAGGCACACACACATGCACACACATGTGCACACAGACACACATACACCCTGCACAGAAATGCTCAGGGCTCTACCAGCAGCGCTGTACCCTGCTCTGCATTGGCACACAGTGACAGACCTGCGCTCTGATAGTCACCCATAAAGGCAGTGCCACACATCAGTTAGATCCACTAACAGGCACACTGTCATAGAGGACACACACAGCCCTGCTTCACTGTGTGTGCATACACCCACACTCACATGCAGGTCTAGAGACAATCCCCCCTTTTTCAATAAAGGCTAGATCCAACTTTAAGGGTCTTCTCCACTAGGGAGCCTCGCCCCTGCCCCCCAGAGCCCCAGAGCTGCAGCATCTAACCTGCTCAGTGGGCTCAGTTCTCATCCAGAGCTGGCTGCTCAGATGTTCTCCAAGGCCGAGGGCAGAGGAGCAGGTGGCGGTTGCTCTTAACTGGTCTGCCAGAAAAGAAGTTTCCTGCCTCCCACTCCCACTAGGGGCAGAGCTGTTCAGCCTGACTCAGACAGCAAGCCTTCAACAGGTGCAGGGCAGAAGGGAGGGAATTGGATGGGGACCAGTGGGAAGACTTCTTGCAGAACGGCCAGTGGCACCCAGCTGAGGGATGGATACTGAAGTCTGTACAGCTACTGGAGGAAAGCACAGAGCCAGAACAGAACTTGTGGACTGGGAATGAAGGCTGAGCTGTCTGGAGCCCTCCAGGGAGGAGGTCCAGGGAGCAAGAGACCAGTGGTCAATTCTGTGCTCCCTCTGCAGTCTAGGCTTGCAGAACCGCCCAGCCCCATCCCAGACAAACCCATATCCATTACAGAATAGGAATATTTGTATTGTTAGAACCAAACACACTAACTCACCGTGCACTTCCCTCCCTTCTTCCTTCCATTTACTCACTGAACACAATGCCCATCACCTGCGGTGAGATTTCACATTGAACAGGAGACTCCAACAGGAAGGAGTTGCCAGCCTTGAGACCTGGACAAGAAAACAGATCCAAAGCTCAGGCTGATGAGTGTGTAAATAGAACAGCATCTGCCACAGAATTAGCAAGTAGCATAGGAGTAAACACTCCACAAGGGGTTCTTCCAGGGTTTTTGCTAACATCCAGAAATACCACTCATGTTGCATTCCTCTCTTCATCCAATGCTACCTCCCCAGGGAAGCCCATTCTGGCTGTCCAGCTAGAGGGCACAGGCCACCCTTCTCCATGCCCCTGTCTACTTCCCAGTCCTCATAGACATCAAAGATAGAAAGAGTTTGTATGTTTAAAGGTTTATGCCTCAACCCTGGCAGCCCCCCAGCTAGAATTTGAGCTCCCATACAGCCCGAGAACTTTCTCATTCACAGCTATACCCTCAGGGCCCAGCCTAATTCTTGGCACATAGGCATGTTTGCTAAATACTTATTAAATTTAAAAAATTGATTTTTTGAGATGTGTATGTCTAGAGTGACATGGCTTTTTAATGAACTGAAATGGATTCTCAATGAACACCATGTTTCAAAAAAAACACCAACAAATAACCAAAAAAAAACCCACCTTAAGGGAATGTTTGCTTTCACTCTGCTCTCGACATAGCTGTTTGTATCCAGCCATCACATGTTCACACCACCAGGCAGACCTGGAGAGAGAGTGGGGATGGCTCATTGCCTTACATCTCCCTGCTGGAGGCCAGCGGTGGCAATGAGAAACAGACCTTTTCTGCCCACATAGCTCTTGGTTCCAACACTGCCCTGGTCTGTCCTAAGCAGCCTTTAACCATTGCCTTTCACTCCTGTTCATCATCTGAGGAAGCATCAGTCAGGGACCCAGAGAACCTCTGGCCACGTCTCAGAGGGGAGATGCAGGCTTTTCTTTCTTGGTATTTTTCTTCCCCCATGATGCTGTGAACTAGCTGATGCCTGTTCATGCAGAGAGGACCTGAAGCTTGTTTCAGTATTTACTTGCATTCTATGAGTGCAGAAGCCACTTGAATGTACCTCTGCAATGATGCCAGTGACACGGATGGTAATTGCACCCCCTGCTGAGCTGGGCCTGCGCACAGGAAATGGCAAGGGCTCTGGAGCAGGACAGATCATCCAGACCTGCCTGGGACAGAACAGATTCTGAACTGTGGCCTGATCTGGGAGCAGCTGGATTCCCCAGACTTGGTCCAGAAATGCCCAGAAAATGGTAGGAATCAGACAAAGCGGAGGCAGAGGTGAGAAAGTCTTAGTTCTTTTTCTGGCAGGACCTGAACAGGTTGTATAGCTTCATGCAAAACTCACCCCACTGGATCCTGGTTTCGAATTAGGTAAATAACACCATCTCTCCCAGAAGTAGATTTTGGTTTGGTTTGATGTTATGCCTACTAACACAACATCCATTCTGAAGCCCACAGACCAAGAAATAATCTTGATTTTCAAGTTTTACTACTTAAGAAATAGCTGCTATAGATAGCCATTGATACATGCTACTAATGATTCATGATTTGTGGGGGAGGTAAGATACCATAAGGGAGTTGAGGCAGCATGGAGAGCTTTGAGTAGCTGAGACTTCCCTGCAGATGTGTGGAAAGACCAAAAGAAGGAGGATTTGAAGTGGAGCCAGAAGCTGCAACTGACTCCTGCCACCTCCTGACCAAACTTGAACTGATGAAGAGCTCTGTCTCTGGATAAGCAAAGGACATGGTTTCTCAGGATGAAAGCTACTCCTGGTAAAGATGCTGGGTACATGGCTGAAATGATAACGAGGGATTTAGAACTAAAAGGATTTTGAAAGAAGTTCTGTTGTGGATAAAAGGCTACAATGACATTAAGAAAAGTGGGGAAGAGAGCTCTCTTCTAGGCTGTAGTTTTTAGCATAGAATATATATAACACATATATAATTATTTATATGGTATATGATATATTATATATATCATGATATATAATGTATCTATTCTATATGTGTATGTATCAAATATTTAAAATTAGTGACATTTCTCACTGTTTTCCAGGTTCACCCGGCAGAGAGTCTAGTAATATGACAGGGGCTGGAATAATGGTTGTTAGGTTTGGGTTCACATCTACTTGGCCCTCCCTCCCAGTTGTTCAGAGGCAGTGGTTGGTTGGGCTTGAAGAACTGTTTAAGACTTCTTTTTCAAATATTTTGTCTTAGCATATATTAGTCATATAAAGGGAGAGCTCATTGCTACATTTCTACACATGCTTATAATATATTCCAATCAATCTCATCCCTCTCCTTTTCCTCTTTCTAAAACAATTTCAACAGATTTCCTTGATCCAATTTCTTTTTTTCTTTTGTGTTGGTCGTGGGGCCTGAACTCTGGGCCTGAGCGCTGTCCCTCAGCTCTTCAGCTCAAGGCTAGCACTCTACCACTTGAGCCACAGTGCCACTTCCAGCTTTTTCTGCTTATATGGTGCTGAGGAATAGAACCCAGGGCCTCATGCATGCAAGGCAAGCACTCTACCAGTGAGCCACTTTCCCAGTCCCCCTTGATCCATTTTCATAGCTACAATCCATTTTAACCATATTCAGCCTCTTTTGAAATGTAGTTCAAAAATCATTCACTGTTTTTCTTTTCTCTTTCTCCTTCTCTGTCTCTTCCTAAGTGGTTTCTTAGTTAGATTCATGTTCTGTGTTTATCCCCATATAAAGTCATGTAAATAGAAATTTATAGGTATACCCAAGCCCATGAATACATAGTATCTTTTAGGTCTAGCTTCCACAGTATCAGTGCAAATGTATGATATTTTGTTTCTGATCTTGGCTTCTCTCATTCAGTATGATGTCCTCTAATTATATCTATTTTCCTGAAGAATGATATGATTTCATTTTTCTTTATGGCTGTGTAATATTATACATATTACATATTATACTTATTATACACACATGCATATTGTTGGGCACCTTGGCTGATTACTTTGGCTATTGCAGACAGTGCTACAATCCACAGTTATGTGGCTGTCTTATAATCAGAATGTCTCCAAGTAAAATGTGGGAGATGTAAGTAAGTATAGCCAGCCAGTGAATTATGGCCCAGGAAGATGGCAGCAGCGGGCTCTGCTTTGCTCTTGAGGTTCCCTGCTGCGTGCACCGGAACAAGTAACGTTCATATTCCCTATGACTTTCCCTGTAAGTCAATCATCAAAGGTCTTGGACTGCCATGTGGTTTAAGTTACTGGAGCATCTGAAGTATAAGCAATTGAAAACAGAAATATAGCATTGAAATATAGCATTGGTACATTAATAAAGTTTTCATTTTGGAATCATTTTAAAATTGCAGTCAAGTTGCAAAGAGAACAGAGTCCCCTGCTTCCACAGCCTCTCACATTCATTCTCTCCACAATCACCATCTTATATCACCATGGTACTTTTGTCAGAACTAAGGCATCGATGCTGTTGGCATGTTACTGTTCACAGAATTCCTGTCTTCATTTGGATTTCACTGTTTCTTCCCATCATTGTCCCTATTCTGCTCCAGGAGGACATGCAGGGCCACACAAGGCATAAATTGTCACCTTACTTCATTTTCCTCTTGTTTGTGATTATTTTTTATTAGTTCCTTGTTTTTTCTCTCCAACCTTGTCAGTCTCAAGAAGCACTTGCCAAGCAGTAGACTGGAGGGACTTTTGAATCCAATGGTGTCATGTGATTACAGATGCTGTCTCTAGGGACATAAAGCCATTGGGCAAGCTCCGGAATGGAAGAAATGGCCAGTGAGTAGCCTGAGAGAGAGACAAGGAGAAGGAGAAGCTGCTATGGGAGAAATTGGGAGAATCAGGGCCAGCGGATGGCTGATGGCTGAAATAAAATTCTGGGGGAAAAAATGCAACATCAAATTTCAAATTTGTGGTGGACAGAAATCCAAGGCATCATTGGGGTGCAAATCTACTATGACCACCAGATCGAGGGGCTGTCTCTCTCTCCCTGTCTTACCTTCTGTGGTACTCTCCATCTCATTCACAGAGCCCTCTTTTCCTGTATGTCTCTTCAAGATGTTTCTGAAAGGTTTTTCCCAGCTCCTGCTCCAAGTGTTCTCCTCGTCTTCCTGCTTTGATCTCTGCTCTTAGCCCATGCTTCCCCCTGCACAGCCCACCAGACAGGGCCATCTCAGTACCCACCTGACAGCTCATCTCCCCTTCCCATCCCTAAGCCGCTTCCACCCCTTGGTCAAACATTCTGCTGAGGTACACACCTGGCTACACTTTCCATACTTCTCTCTGCACCCTGCCCAACTCCCTGAAGACCCCCATTCATTCCCTAAGTCCCTCTTGGAGGGTTCTATTCTCCACCATTTTGACCACGTCTTGCTGCTCCAGACCCTTCCAACAGCATGACTTGAGACCCTGGCCCATCTGGCAGCATTGGTGTGGTCTCGACAGTTTTCTCTTCATCCCTTCTTGGTGTCCTCTCCCCCTGAACAGCAAACACAGATGCTGAAGCCAGGCATCCAGCCCCTTCCCACTTCATCTTCTTTAGACCTTGCCTTTGTCTTGTTCTTTGTCCTTCCTCCAACCAGCCTCTTCTCCAGAGGAGACTATGCCTGAAATCACTGCCTGGGGTGTGGTGCACTCCAAAGACTTCCATTTTTCTGGGTCCCAAGACAGTCTCTACCTCCTCTGGGAAGTCCTCCTTAGATTCCATACCTGGTTTTATCCCCCATCCCCACCAGTGTTCCTGTAGTTTTACTCCTGGGATACAAGTCAAGGTGGAGAACCCTGGGTCTGAAAGCAGAAAGAAAAGGAGATGTGCTGTGTAGAATCATTCCCACCCTCATCACTCAGAAAGGACCAAAGCTGGCCATGTGGCCTTGGCCACAGCAGCAGAGAAACCATTATTACCAGTAAGCCAATGACTGCTGGGTCCTATGCTGCGCAGTTTACATGTCTTTTCTGGTTAGTTTCCCCACAGCTTTATGCATCTACACTGTTTTAGGTCCATTTTGCAGATGACAAAACCATTGCTCAGCTGGGCAGCAGTGGCTCACACCTGAAATCCTGGCTACTTAGGAAGCTGAGATGAGTGAGGATCCATGTTCAAAGCTGGCCCAGGACATGGAAAGCCTTTGAGACTCTTCTCTCGTTTGAGACTCTTATCTCCAATTTGCCATCAGAAAGCTAGAAGCTGAGCAGTGACTCAACTGGTAGAGAACACCCAGACTCTGAGTTCAAGCCCCAGTACCAACACACACACACACACACACACACACACACACACACACACACACACACACACACACAGTAGCTTAGAGGGGTTCAGTGACTACATTCAGATCCCACAGCAGGAAAGTTAGGAAAAGTAGGTTAGAGCTCCAGTCCACTTGGACTCAGAGCATCCTTCCATATGGGCTCCACAGTATTACACCCAATCACCCCCATGGGCTGCACAGGGACACCCACCGCTCCTATGTCCAAAGGAGTCTGAGACTCTGCCTCTGTGTGGTCATCTTGTGGCTTCTCCCAGGTTCAGATGGTGGGGGAACTCCACAGAAAGACCACTGCTGCTGGGTTGTTAATAAGTGAGGAAATGGCCAAAGTCATTGCCAAAGCCCATGGGACAGGAAACAGAGCAGGGAGAGGAAGATGCTGATCTTCTCTTTGAACACTTGAGGCAGATCAAGGGCCTCTTGGAGAATGAGACACAGGCAGGCAATTCAGTTCCTGCCCTGCACACATCCTGTGCCAGACCCCAGGCAGGAGCCAGAGGGTAAAGCTCCCTGGATGGGTGAAGTGTTCCTCTATGATTTATCTGCTTCCTCCTGTGTCACTTTATGTGTTCCCCCCACCAGTGGAACCAAAAGAGAGGGATGCTAAGAAGGAACAGGAAAGAGGTGACATAAGACCCTTACCAGTTCTGGCAGCCTGCTGGCAGCCCAGCAAGCTAGGAAAATCTGGCTGTCAAGCACCTCAAGCCTGCCAGCAAGTTACTTCACCTCTTGGAGCCTCAGTCTCCACTTCTGAGAGGTGGGAATTAAGAGGATTAAAAGTCTGCAGGGGACTGGGTGCTGTCTCTTAATTGTATGACTCTCCTGTTTTCTTTGCCTCCAGACACGTTTTCACACCTTGCAGCTCCATTTTCCTTGGGGTGTTTACAGGCTTAGTGCTGGGCCTTCCCATCTGCCCATACTTATCACAGCTGCTTGCTCAGACTAGGGCAGCATCCTCACCAGACAGGCTCTGGGAAGATGGGCTCCAGGCCTTGTGCTTTATGCACCCTGCTCTCTCTGTGCATAACTCTGCACAAAAGCATGGACATGTTCCCTGCATCTGGGGTGGGGTGGAAAGAGTGAGCATGTGCTCTGCTACAAAACTGGAGGGTGGTTGGTGAGGGCTGGAGATGGGAGCAGGAGGACAGGAAAAGTACCTGTGGTAACTAAAAGAGTCCTATCAGCAATGGCTTATATCAGCTAGTCAAGGGGCTGAGATCTGAGGATGGCCATTTGAAGCCAGCCTGGATAAGAAAGTCTGTGAAACTCTTATCTCTGATTAACCAGCAAAAAGCCAGAAAGGATAAAGCTAAGGACAGTGCCCAAGCCCTACGTTTGAGCTCTAGTACTGGAATGAGAGAGAGAGAGAAAGAGAGAGAGAGAGAGAGAGAGAGAGGAGCCTTGTTTACTCTGCTTTCATTAGTTGGGAAGCTTCGAATAACAAGGAAGACATTTAGAGAAGTAGAATTTGAGAACCTTTTAAAGAAGCAATGAGTAAACAAAGCAGAATATTTTGGGAGGAGGAGAAGAAGGTATAGTTTAGCCGAGCTTACAGCAAGAAAACACATGGAATGCTCCAGGGTAGGGAGCGTAAGGTACCTTAAAGGCATCTGGCCCTTTTCCTGGGGGGGAGATCCTTGGAGCCACTGTACATTTTTCACCAATGGATGAGATCCATGGACCAGAGAAGGAAGGGGTAACAGGTCTTCACCATTGTCTCTGGGCCTGCCTGTAGGTTGCCATGGCAGCCAGGGATGGGGAGTGCAGGGAAGTATCTTTGGGTTCACTAAGGACCCTCAGACTCTTAGGCTGTGTGTGGGGGAAAATAGCTGGGGCTTTCTGAGTTTCCTCCCTGTCTCTCCCCCTCACCCCCCACCCTGCCCTGCCCCAGCAGGCAAAGCCCTGGGTGGCTGGCCCAGGGGCCATCCCGGGTCCTTACACCTGAGAGAAAGATAGGTATAGGTGTGCCCCAGACTCTCTGACAGCCTTCCCCCAACTCTGACCCAGCTGCCAGGAGCAAGGAAATGGGAAGTGACAGCAAGTGCCAGGAGTCACTAAGTCTCTGTCACCTCGATTTCCAGGCTGACAGCGCTGGCTCCGAGTGAATGCACTACTTCAGAGACACCGTGTCCCTGTGGGATCCACTGGAGACAAGTGAGCCCTGGCTCCAGGTCTCTGCCTCTGTGGCCCTGTGCCACCCTCATCCCTCCTTTGTCCCTGCTCACAACAGGCTCAGATGCCTCTGGGGTCTAGAAGCGCCTGGGTTCAGCCCCAGCCTCCCTCACCCCCAGGACCAGCCCCCACCTGCCGTCTCCCATGAAAACTGTCCTGGTTCCACCACAGCAAGAGCACTTCTTTATCTATCTTAAGGATTGTCTCTTCAGAATAAATAATTCTCCTCATTGCTTCAATAAAATAACCTTTAAAGGTTTGCTTATAACAACAGCCAAACATTATGGGGTCAGACTCGGGGAATAATGAATTGCTCCATCTGTGTTCAATTTCTCTCTCCTTCTACCATCTCCAACAGACTGAGGGGATTCTAGTCTTCTAGGGGATTCATGTCTCCTCCAAACAGTCCTGTGTGACTTTCTGAAATCATCCTGATGTGCTCTGCTTGTTATGTGATAGAGACTTGAGGAGGAGCAGTTCCCAAGGTAAAGTTTGAGAGAGAAAAAAATGTCTTCTTGTCGGTAGGAATTTACGATATCTAAAATGCAGGTATGCTCAAAATTGCACTTCCAATCAAATGGTGGGCATACATATACACACAAACACACACATAACATGTGCAAACATGTGTGCACATAAGAATGAACACACGCAGGGCATATGTATACCTGTACACAGGCACACTCAGCAATGCAAATATGCATGCAAAGGCTGCTTGCTGATTGAACAACCACCTATGAGCATAGACACACATGCACATGAACCCAGGCATGTGCATGAACACAGTAAAGCAGATTCGTGTGTGTGTGTGTGTGTGTGTGTGTGTGTGTGTGTGTGTGTGTGTGTATTCCAGTTCTGGGACTTAAACTCAGGGCCTCCCACTCTTGCTTAGCTTTCTCTGGTCAAGTTTGGCACTATACCTTTTGAACCAGACCTCTACATCTGGCTTTTACCTGGTTAATTGGAGTCTCATGAACTTTCCTGCCCAAATTAGCTTCAAACTACAATCCTCAGATCTCAGCCTTCTGAGTAGCTGTGATTACAGGCATGAGCCACTGGTGCCCAGTGCAAATGCAATCTTATTGTTGTGTTGTTCTCAGTCTGACATTGGTAACACCTGACACTGAACATGTGATGGTATCTTGAGTTTGCTGGCACTGGCCTTTCTTTCACCTTGAGTGAGAGGAGACAGGGAGGAGACAGCCTCAGTGCCCAGTGGCTGGGCCACAGGGCCATAGGAACCTGCAAAAGAGCATGGCTTTTTGTGTGGGCTCTGCCACTGCCTTGCTGGGGGACATCTCCCATGCAGATGTATGTCCTGCTGTACACCCAGCCCAGGAGGGAGCAGATCCTGTGCATCTGGTGGGGGTAGCTGGAGACCACACTCCATAATTCTCCACCACAGTCAGCACCTTCTCCCTACCCAGCTTATTTACGATGCTTTTAGCTCCAAGCAGACCCATTTCCAAACCCTTGTCCCAGACATAAATTATCCTAAAGGGTTGCTTTTTATCAGGATGGTTGGACAACGCCTAATAAGAAAGCACTCCTTGCCTTTCAATACCTTTCCCTCCTAATTGAGCACTTTGGGAAGGGAGGGGATGAACATTCTCCTATACATTTCATTTTTTTTAGGAAAAGCAATTTTTGACTTATTAGGCACTGTTGGCTTCAAAAATATGCTTGCTAATGACTTCTATTTAAATATTTTCTTCCAGCTGAGATATTAAAAAAAAATAAAACACTGTGTTAATGGCTTCAACATCTCCTAAATGAGGATTTTCCCAGTGTGGCCTCTGAACTTTCTTGGGCAGAGCTTCTTAAATAGCCAAGAGATTTCCCCCAACAGGCTGTGTTAAGAAAACCACAGTTGGGATTTCTCTTCACTTCCTCCCAGTGTTTGTGAGGATTTGCCAGATGTAAGCACAGGCTCACACAGGATCATCGCTTTCTTAAAATCTTTCACTGGTTTCTCAATCCCTATAGGATTAAATTCAAACCACTGAGCCTTGCAAAAAAGACTCATCCAGCCCTCATGGGGAAGCTCAGTATCTATCAGGCTCCCTCTTGAACCCATGGCAGAATGTGGTCAGAGGCACCTCACAGGTGTGAGTCCTACACAGGTTCACAGAGCCTAGCAACAGAGAAGCCTAAGTCCCTTTTCCTACTGTGCCCATCTTATAATCCTACTCTTTTTTTTTTGTATCTATATGATGGTATGAGGGCTTGAACTCAGGGCTGGAGCTTTTTCATTCACGGCTGGTGCTCTACCACTTCAGTCACAGCTCTATTTTTGTTTTTTTGGTGGTTACTCAGAGTCTCATGGACTTTTGTGCCTGGACTGGCCCACAGATCTCAGCCTTCTGATTAGCTAGGATTAAAGACTTGACCCACCAATACCTGACTTCTATCGTAAAATTCTTAATAGTAGACAAACAAGAAGATCTTCACTAGCCATACAACAGACAAGGGACTCATATCTAAAACATACTTAGAACTCAAAAAATTAAATCTTCCCCCACGACAAATCCTCAAAGAAATAACTGTCCCATTAATAAGTGGACTAAAGACTTAAAGAGAGACTTCTCTGAAGAGGAAATAAGATTGGCCAAGAGACACATGAAAAAAGGCCCAACTTCTCTAGCCATAAAAGAAATGCAAATCAAAATAACATTGGGATACCACCTCACCCCAGTTAGAGTGGCTATAATTAAGAAATCTAATAATAACAGATGCTGGAGGGGATGTGGTCAGAAGGGAACCCTACTGCATTGTTGATGGGAGTGTAAACTTATTCAAACACTCTGGAAAGCAGTATGGAAGTTCCTCAAAAGACTCCACATAGAGATCCACTATGACCCAGCAATCCCACTTTTGGGCATTTACCCCAATGATCTCAAACAAGGCCATACTAAAGCTACCAGCACAACTATGTTTATTTCAGCATTATTTACCATAGTTAAGATATGGAACCAAACCAGATGCCCCTCAGTAGATAAATGGATCAAGAAAATGTGGTGTATAAACACATACACATATATATGTGTATATATACATGTATGTATATATGTATACATATACATATGTGTGTGTATGTATATATGTGTATATATATATATATATATATATATATATGATAGAATTCTATGCTTCCATTAGAAAGAATGACATGGTCCCATTTGTTAGGAAATGGAAAGACTTGGAAAAAATCATATTAAGTGAAGTAAGCCAGGCTCAAAGAAATATAGGTCCTATGGTTTCCCTTATTTGCAATAATTAGTATACATCTAGGATAGTCTTATCAGATGACCAAAAAAGCCATGTACATATGACCATATAAGATGATGCTAAGCAAAATGAACTCCAAGATATGGACACAAGAGGTTTTCCTTTGTTGTTGTTGTTTTTAATGTGCTATGTGATTTTGTTGCTTTTGTATGTTCTTCTCCCTATGGTATATCCCTTGTTGTCATTGTATTTGATTTTGGTACCCTGCATCTTGTATATACATTATCTAATTTGGGGAGGAGAAGGGGAATAACAAAATACTGAAACAGGACACAGGATGACCCATTGCAACAATGATATAACACTATATTTTGGAAATGATTTTTTACAACTTTGGTGGGATGGAGTCAGGGGGTGGGGAAAGAGATAGTAGGAAAAAAAAAGTAAGGAGAGGGTAACAATGCTCGATAAGAAATATACTCATTACCTTACCCCTATGTACAACATCTTTACAATAAAATAAATTTTTTTTATAAAAAAAGAAGTCTCAAAGAGGAGTCAGAGGAAGATGGTGGAGGAGAAGCTGGAGGCTAAACAAGCTCTCGCATAGAAAGCAGTTTTAGTGTTCCAGTGAATAGTACTTGCCTAGAGAATCACACTATGTGTGCCATCAGAAGACAGAGTTAGGCCAGAGAGGGAAAATCCAGGCAAGGAGACAGATCTGAGCATTTGCTGGTAGCTGTGGCTGTGGCAGCTGCAGCAGCTGTGATGGCAGTGGTGGCGGCCGTAGCCACCATACAACACAGAGAGTCTGGGAGAAAGGCTCCAGACACAGCCGGTGAGTGGATTCTACTCAACACCAGCAAGAACTGACAAGGAGCAGATATCTTTATCCTGCAGATCGCAGGCCAGAGATGACCCAGGAACCAAGATTCTGGTGTAAGTAGAACCCTGACATCCTCACTCCTTCTCAGGGAGCAGAGGAGGGAAGGCCACTTCTCCCCCACGACTGGAGATCTTCATCTTTGATACTGACAAAGGCCCAGCTGAGCAACTAGCTCCAACTCAGGCTTTGGAAGAAAACAAAAGATTCATTTAGCAGGTCACAGGAACCTAACCTGACCTGCCAGGCTCAGTATCACCCAGGGGAAAGTTACCCAGCCCAGGCAGAGAAAGCTCCACCCCCAGAGGAGTGACTTTCTTCACTGGGTAAACAGAGACAGAGGCTACCCCTCCCTACAGCAGCCTAGACAATCAATTGAAATTCAATAAACATAAACCCTGAGAATGGCTTCAGGCTAGACTCTGTGAGTGTCTCAGGAGCTAGCTCCTCAAGGAAAAGCTACTGTTTGCTGAAAGGCCTCAACTCTACCCAGAACCTAGCCTCATCACAACATCTCCAAACTAGAGGAAACAGCCATCTCCCTCTTTTGTGATACTCAAAGCAGATCTGCCTCCCACTGAACTAGCCTGGGAGGAGGATCACAAACTCCTCCGTAAAGCAGAGCATTTTTCTGCCTGCTCAAACACACTGACTTAAGAAACCAATCAAGCCACAGGAAAACTAAACACCACAAGCAGACCAGAGTCTGGTTATAGACACAGGGGAGATACAGGATCTTCCCATTCCTCCCCCCACCCCCGAAAAAATAAAAGAACTCTTCTTTGTACCTTTTTTTAATTTTAATTTTTTAAAATTGTTTTCTATTAATCCTTTTTTTCTTTTTCCTCTCATAATTTTTATTTTAGATGTGTGTGTGTGTCTGTGTGTGTGTGTGTGTGTGTGTGTGTGTGTGCTTTAAAAAATCTCTTTTGTCCTTTTGGTCCTCTTGAACTTTTTTTTATTTTTTATTCTTTTCATTTTTTTTTCTCTTTCTTTTTTGTGTGACTTAATTGCTGTTCTGCTCATCCCCAGAGATATACCTGTCATGGATTATTAGACCTAATCCCCCGTTGTGTACATACTCAATCCAGAAATTTATTACTAAATTCGCAAACTCTTAGGCTTCACTTCTTTAATAACAGTATTATATCTTTATATCTATATAATTTTCAAGTAACTAATTTTAAGAATTTTTTTTTAGTTTTTCATGTTTCCTTTCTATCCCTCCCCTCCTCTCATCCTATCCTTTTCTTCTCTCAATATCACTTCTGTAAACTTACATAATTTTAAGTGTTTCACTTTTTAAATTTAAATTTTTTTTCCATTTTTTCTTTCATTTTTTTAAAATCTCTCTCCTATCATTCTGTCCAATCCATTTCCCTCTCTGAGATTAGGACTTGGTTGAATTCACTCTCATTTTACTTCTCCACATTCCTCTAATCCTATTTTTCCCCACATGTCTCCCTAAACCTAATAACTTCTGGCTTGCCAAATTCTTTTCTGTTCTTAGCCCATTAATCCATAGTTGTTTGATGTTGAATAGATTTTATCTGTTGAACTAGATTGTATCTGCAACATTTTGACTGTGCAACTCCATGACTTCGATTGATGCTTGTCTTAAAATAGTGTTCTAGCACAAAATTGGTGTTACTTTCATACCAAATGGTCAGAACAAACTGGAAAAACACAAGAAAAATGGCAAGTCTGTGTTTCTCAACTCCCACTCATGATAATCAGGTGACAGAACAGGTAATGAATAATCCAGAGGAGAGTTCCCAAAAAGCTCTACAAACACTACTGGTAAACATGGTAACTGAAAAGATTGAAAACCTGCAAAGGACTCAGTGTGAGCATGATAAGGAGAGAGAGGAGGCAAACCAAATATCAATACAGGTATCTCATGAGCTTGAGGAAGCTACTCAAAGATCGATATAGGAATTGTGAGCAGGTTAAGAACAGTCTAAGAGAAAGACAGGGCTTGCATGAGCAGGCTGAGAGCAGTCAAAGAGAAAGAAAGGAATTGTGTGAACATGTGTGAAATTGTGTGAGGATGCTAATCAAAGAGTAATACAGGAATTGGGAGAGTAGGATGAGAATAGACAAAGATCAATAGAGGCATTCATAGAATCCATAAACAGACAGCTGAAAGAATTCAGGGAGACCACAAAGGGAATGCTGAATGGAACCCGACAGAAGGAATGGGAGTCCAAGGAAACCATAACCAATCAACTAAGTGATTTGAGAATCAACACTGAACACCAAATTAAGGAAGTAAAGAAGTTCGTACAAGATCTAAAACAAAGCTCCAACAAAAAATTTGAAGCCATCAAAGCTGACCAATTAGAAGGAAAAGAAATAAAAAGCAAAGTAGAAAGTCTTGACAATAGGTTAGACCATGCAGAAGATCAAATCTTGGGGATTGAAGACAGCCTAGATATTATAGAGAAAGAACATACAACTATCGAAGACAAATCCAAGAAATATGATAGGTCTATTCAACATTTGGAAGACACCATTAAAAGGCCTAATCTGAGGATAATGGGTGTAGAGGAGCACCTACAGACAGAAGTTAATGGTCTAGGAAATTTGTTTAACAGGATCTTAGCAGAGAATGTCCCAAACATGCAAAAGGATAGACCTATTCAGATACAAGAAGCTTTGAGAACCCCAAATAGACCAGACCAGAACAGGACATTCCACCGTCACATTATAATCTGCACAGGATCAATTCAGACCAAGGAAAAGATCCTTAAAGCTGTCAAGGAGAAAAGATCAATCACCTATAAAGGGAAACCAATTAGAATCACCTCAGATTTCTCAGCAGAGACAATTAAAGCAAGAAGAGCCTGGAATGATGTACGCCATGCCCTAAACAACTATCTGCCAAGAATACTGTATCCAGCTAAACACTCCTTCATAACCGAAGGTCAAATAAAAACCTTTCATAGCAAATAAAAACTGAAATAATATATCTCTACCAAACCAACCCTATGAAAGATACTTAAAGATGTCCTACACATAGAAAACCAACAAAACCACAATAAAGGCCAAGAAACCTCACGCAAACTGACAATCCAAGAACCATAGGAAGAACCCAGTTGCTGCAGCCCCCAAGAAGGTAGATAAAATGGCAGGACTCCCCAAAACCTCTCAGTCCTATCTCTCAACATTAAGGGACTTAACTCTCCAATTAAGCAACATAGATTGTCTAATTGGATTTAAAAGCAAAATTGTTCTATCTGCTGCCTTTAGGAGTCACACCTTGTCCATAAAAACAAATTGAAAATGAAAGGCTGGAACGAAATCTACCAAGCAAATGGCCCCCATAAACAGGTGGGAGTTGCAATCCTATATCAGATAACATAGTCTTCAAATTAAAATTAGTGAGAAGAGATAAAGAAAGTCGCTACATAATAATTACAGGATCTCTCCTTCAGGAGGATATAACAATTCTAAATATCTATTCTCCAAACAATGGAGCACCCAAATTTATCCAGGAAACACTACTTTCCCTCAAATCTCACATAGATCCGAAGACATTAATTGTTGGGGACTTTAACACACCACTTTCCCCAGTAGATAGATCAACTCGACAAAAACTCAACAGAGAAACCGCAGATCTAAACAACTGCATAGATCTACTAGATTTAGCAGACATCTACCAAATATTTCACCCAGCACTATCAGAATACACGTTTTTTTCAGCAGCACATGGAACATTTTCCAAAATAGACCACATTTTAGATCATAAAGCAAACTTGTCCAAATTCAGAAACATTGAAGTTTTACCTTGCATTCTCTCAGACCAAAAGGGAATAAAATTAGAATTCAGCACCAAAAGCCACCAAAGAAAGTCCTGCAACACATGGAGGCTGAACAACACACTGTTGAATAACCAGTGGGTCATGGAAGAAATTAGAAAGGAAATTCAAATGTTAATGATATTTAACAAAAATGAACACAAATTACTAGCTCCTCTGGGACACAGCAAAGGCAGTACACAGAGGCAAGTTTATAGCTCTGAGTTCCTACATCAACAAGTTGGAGAGATCTGAAACCAACAATTTCATGAGACAATTAAAACTCCTTGAAAAGAGCAGCAAGATAAACCCCAATCCAGTAGATGGAAAGAAATAATTAAAATTAAATCAGAATTAAATGAATTAGAATAAAAAAACATAGAAAGAATCACCAAAGCAAAGAGTTGGTTCTTCAAAAAAATTAACAAAATTGACAGACCCTTAGTAAATCTTATCAGAAAAAGAAGAGAACACACCCAAATAAATAAACTCAGAGATGAGAATGGAAACATCACCACAGAAACAACCAAGATTCAGAACATTTTAAGGGAATACTTCTCAAACCTTTATGCTAATAAGTTTGAGAACTTGGCAGAAATGGACCATTTCCTAGCAAATTTTGACATGCCAAAACTAAGCCAAGATGAGATAAACCATCTTAACAGGCCTATATTCAAGCATTGAAATAGAAACTGCAATAAGAGACCTCCCATCTAAGAAAAGTCCAGGACCAGATGGTTTTACAGCAGAATTCTACAAGGCCTTCAATGCAGAGCTCACACCAATACTCCTCCAACTCTTCAATGAAATTGAAAGAGAAAGCTCACTACTGAACTCATTCTATGAAGCTATAATAACCTTCATCCCCAAACCAGGCAGGGACTCATCAGAGAAAGAGAACTATAGACCCATATCTTTGATGAACATTGATGCAAAACCTCTCAACAAAATTTTGGCCAATCGACTTCAACAATTCATCCAAAAAAGCATACACCACAATGAAACAGCATTTCAGGGATGCAAAGCTAGTTCAATACACACAAACAAATAATTCATCACATCAACAAGAGCAAGGATAAAAACCACATGGTTATCTCAATAGATGCAGAAAAAGCATTCGACAAGATCCAACACCCCTTTATGATGAAGGTTTTGGAAAAATTAGGAATCCATGGAACATTCCTCAATACAATAAAGGCTGTATATGACAAGCCTACAGCCAGCATTGTACTTAAGGTGAAAAACTAAAGCCATTTCCTCTTAACTCAGGAACGAGACAAGGATGTCCACTCTCTCCACTGCTCTTCAATCTAGTATTAGAATACCTAGCTACAGCAATAAGACAAGATGTAAACATAAAGGGGAATCCAAATACGGAAAGAAGAAGTAGTACTCTCCCTCTTTGCAGATGACATGATCTTGTATTTAAAGAATCCCACAGACTCCACTCCCAAATTACTCAAGCTGATTCAAAACTTTGGCAAAGTAGCAGGATATAAAATTAACCCTCAAAATTTAATGGCTTTTCTGTATGCCAACAATGAGAAAAGCGTGACTGAAATCAGAAAAGCAACTCCATTTCTAATAGCCCCACAAAAAATAAAATACCTAGGAATTAACTTAACCAAAGAAATGAAGGACCTCTATGATGAAAACTTTAAAATCCTGAAAAAGGAAATCAAAACACAACTTAGAGAGTGGTAAAATGTCCCATGCTCCTGGATTCGAAGAATCAACATCGTGAAAATGGCAATACTTCCCAAGGCTATCTACAAATTCAATGCCATACCTATCAATATTCCAGCCTCATTCTTCAATGAAATAGAAGAGGCAACCCAAAAATTCATATGGAACAATAAAAGACCCCGAATAGCAAAAACAATCCTTAAGAGAAAGAACAGTGCTGGAGGAATATCAATACCAAATTTCAAACTCTACTACAAAGCCATAGTAATCAAACCATCTTGGTACTGGGCACAAGAACAGACCTCAGGACCAAGGCAATAGAATTGAAAACCCAGAAATGAACCTACAGACCTATAGCCATCAAATCTTCGATAAGGGAGCTAAAAAACTAGAATGGAAGAAAGACAGCCTCTTCAGTAAATGGTGCTGGCAAAATTGGTTAATTAATTGTACAAAACTAAAGCTAGATCCTTATATATCACCCTGTACCAGAACCAACTCCAAATGGATGAAAAACCTGGGAGTCAAAGCAGACACTCTGAAAACTTTACAGGATGGAATAGGAGAAAACTTAGGTCTCCTTGACACAGGCAGAAATTTTCTTACTAGAGACCCAGAAATACAACAAATCAAAGAAAGGTTGGACAAATGGGATTGCATGAAATTGCAGAGCTTCTGCATGGCAAAGGACATAGCTAGGAAGATCAATAGAAAGCCCACAGATTGGGAAAAGATCTTCACTAGCCATACAACGGACAAGGGTCTCATCTCTAAAATATACATGGGACTCAAAAAATTAAATCCCCCAACAAAAAAAATTGCAAAGAAACAACTGCCCAATAAATAAGTGGGCTAAAGTCTTAAAGAGAAACTTTTCTGAAGAGAAAAGAAGGATGGCCAATAGACACATGAAGAAATG
>NW_012267235.1:14396963-14412429 GCF_000151885.1 Dipodomys ordii | reverse complement strand
TCATCACAAACAAGACCATACTAAAGCTACCAGCACAACTATGTTTATTGCAGCATTATTTACCATAGCTAAGATATGGAACCAACCCAGATGCCCCTCACTAGATGAATGGATCAAGAAAATGTGGTACATATAATACAATGGAATTCTTTGCCTCTATCAGAAAGAATGACATTGCCTCATTTGTTAGGAAATGGAAAGACTTGGAAAAAATTATAAGCCAGGTCCCATGGTTTTCCTTATTGCAATTACTAGTATATGTCTGAGACTACAGAAACGGTCAGATAAGTTGAAGTTAGGCGAAATGAACCCCAAGATAAGGATTCAAATGTTTTTTCTTTCTTGTGATTGCTTCTAATATATTTATAAGATGATATCTTTGTTGCTTTGTATGTCCCTCCCCCTTGGTATAACCCTTGTTTTCACTGTATTTGATGTTGTTATAATTTGTGAAGGGGAAGGGGAAAAACTGTTTAAATAGGGATACAGGTGGACCCATCGCAACAATGAGATGTACAAGATGTTATGTCGAATAAGGAACTTTACAACTTTGGTGGGGGGTGGGGGGGAGAGCAGGAGGTGGGGGGAGGGAGAGGATGGGAAAGGATGGGTAGGGGAAACAAAGGAGGAGGCAACAATGTTTGATAAGAAATGTACTCATTACCTTGCCCATGTAATTGTAACCACTCTGTATGGTATTTTCACATTAAAAAAAAAGAAGTCCCATAATTTCATTTTAGCAGTATATCTTGCCAGTTACACATGCCATCATGCCCAGATTGGCTGGATTCTCCTATTTCCTTTCTATATTCCATTTCTTCTATTCAATGTCAGCCAGTCCCAATTTCTGGTCCCTTATCCACACGGTAAACCTTGGGGAAGGGTACAAGAGAAGAGATAGCCCAGGACCTAAACTGTGTCAGAGGCCTGAGTACCAACCCCAGCTTTCTCCACCTTTGGCCTGTGGCAATTAACTGAGCCTTAGTTCTCTTATATGAAAAATATACTTATCACCATCCCCACTTCCCTGATTGCTGCAAAGATGGTTACTTCTTTAGAGAGTACATAGAAGAGTTCATCACAGAGGCATGAGTCAAAGCTGTGTCAGTCTCCTGTCAATATGGGTCACCCTTGTCAGTCTCCTATCAATGTGATTCATAGTGACCCTGTGTGAAGCCAAATTTCCCAGCTGGTCTGCTCCCTCCCTCATAGTTAGCCATCCAATCTATGTCCCCATCTTAAAATTATGCCCATGTGTTTCAACTTTCATGGAGATACTTTAAGATCACTTTCTGTTTCAAGGCCAGATGCTGGTGCTCACACTGAGATCTGAGGATCAGGATTCAAAGCCAGCCTCAGGCAGAAAAATCCAAGAGCCTCTTGTCTCCAATTAACCAGTAAAGAGCTGGAAGTGGAGATGTGGCTCAAGTGATAGAGCACCAGCCTTGGGTGAAAACCCCAATCGCGAGCACAAGGCCCTCCTTCCCTCCCTTAATGTCCACTTTAATCTGTGCCTCTCCCCTACCTCTCCCTTTTGCCTGCTGTAGTTTTCCCTTCAATTCAGTTTGAAGAGCTTGGCTCACAGCCTTCTAGCTTCACCTTATGGTTCTAGATATTTGGGATATTCCTGAGTCAGCCACAGAGTTCTGTGGGCAGAAGCCTCGTGGGTCTCTCCAGTGCAGGTGCTTACAGTGGCAAAGGATGATAGAGATGCTGCACTCTCACCTGCCTCAATTCCTCAACACCTGTCTATCCCATGTGTCTGTCTTTCCCCACAGTTGTCAGCTTGCCTCCTGTAATGTCCAGTCCCCTGCCTGGAATAGAAATTGCTGTTGAATAAGGGAAAGAATGACAATGGATGAGACGCTTGTCTTTCCAACCTGGATACCCTGTGATCTCCCAGGCTCCCCTTATTCTCTTCAGGAATCCTGTAAGCCCCCCCCAACCTTCAAAGCAGCAGCTCACCCACCCCAGCCCATGCATCTGAGCAGGGTTTTGCCAGGCTCCTCAGTCACATCAAAGGAGATGTCTACCTTCTGTGATCGCCAACCCCCCCCAAAATAAATGGGGGCTTTATCTTCCTGAATATGTAACATACTGCTCAAGGACCTGAATTGATTTCTGCAGGAGGGATCCTGCCCACTCGACAGAATCTACAACTCTTAGAAATTATTAAAAGAGCAGAATTAAATACACTGAGGTCAGAAAGTCAAAGAATGCTGAGAACAAGGCAATCCCAGCAAAAACCTCTGCTAATTGCCACAGCTGAACATTCTGGAGGAGCAGAAATACTGCTGGATTCTTTACTAGGGCCCTAATACCGAAGAAAATAATATAGACTCTGCTCCCCAGGCAGCAGTGAGCCCCTGAGCACAGGGCATGGTGGTGAGCAAGGGGACTTTCTAGAACAATAGGCACTTCCTAACCCCCCTCCCACTGGCCTCTCCTTGACTCTCCTGCAGAGAAGGATGTGGCCAGTGGGGAAAGAATGAGGAGATAAAAGGGTGTGCCCACTTAGGATTCCTCATAATAAGTAAAGCCCATAGACTGAGTGTTTACAACAGGATGTGTGGGTTGGCAGCTACTTCTGGGATCTGAGCTTCCTACTCCTCCATCTTAAAGAATAGAAGGAAATGTATGCTCCCTTTTCCCAAAATTCCCTTGTGGTCACTCTGTTCCTTCAGGGTTTCCTCAGGAGTGAGCTGGCCACAGAGAGGACTTTGTTCTCTGTCCTATAGGGGGACACCCTGCCTTGGTCCATGCCCTTCAACCTAGCTTGATGCAGTAGTTGAAGGCTTGGCTCCCATTTTCCTCTTGACTCAGTATTTTCCAGCCCCATGTTGCAAACAGGAATAAGGGGAGGCTGAGGCTGCTGTGAAACCTCAATATTTGCTGCATAGATCAAAAGCTATAGTCATCCTCCAAAGTGAACATATCACAATATTCCCAATGACATAAGGGCTGTTAAAAGACAACACACAGACTTCATGAAAACATTACAGGAAGGAATAGGAGAAACTCTAGGGCTCCTTGGCATAGGCTGAAATTTTCTTAATAGAGACCCAAAAACACAACAAATCAAAGAAAGGTTGGACAAATGGAATTGCATGAAACTGCAGAGCTTCTGCATGGCAAAGGACATAGCTAACAGGATCAATAGAAAGCCCATAGATTGGAAAAAGATCTTCACTAGCCATACAACGGACAAGGGTCTCATATCTAAAATATACCTGGGACTCAAAAAATTAAATCCCTCAACAATAAATCCTCAAAGAACTACCCGATTAACAAATAGGCTAAAGAGTTAAAGAGAGACGTCTCTGAAGAGGAAATAAGAATGGCCAATAGACACATGAAGAAATGCTCAACCTCTCTAGCCATAAAAGAAATGCAAATCAAAACAACATTGAGATACCACCACACCCCAGTTAGAATGGCTATAATCAAGAAATCTAACAACAGATGCTGGAAGGGATGTGGCCAAAAGGGAAACCCTACTGCATTGGTGGTGGAAGTGTAAACTTGTTCAACCACTTTGGAAAGTAGTATGGAGTTTCCTCAAAAGACTCCACATAGAGCTCCCTTATGACCCAGCAATCCCACTTTTGGGCCAAAGGATCACAAACAAGGTCATACCAAAGCACAACCATGTTTATCGCAGCATTACTTACCATAGCTAAGATATGGAACCAACCCAGATGCCCCTCACTAGATGAATGGATCAATAAAATGTGGTATATATAATACAATGGAATTCTTTGCCTCCATCAGAAAGAATGACATTGCCTCATTTGTTAGGAAATGGAAAGACTTGGAAAAATTATATTAAGTGAAGTAAGCCAGGCCCAAAGAAACATAAGTCCCATGGTTTGCCTTGTTTGCAATGACTAGTTACATGTTTAGGACAAGCAAAGAAGGTCAAAGGCTATGTACATATGACCATATGAGATAATGTTAAGCAAAATGTACCCCAAGACAGGTATACAAATGGATTTTTCTTATTTGCTAGTGTTTTTAATATACTTTCAATGCACTATGTGATTCTTTTGTTTCTTTTGTATGTTCTTTCCCCCACAGTATAAGCCCTGTTTTCAGTGGATTTGATGCCGGTGTTCTGCACCTTGTATATACATTTTTGTAATTTGGGGAGGGGAAAGGGTATTGGGGAACACTTAAATGAGGATGCAGGCTGATCCATTGTGATGATGAGATGTACAGGACACTATGTTGAAAACAAACTTTACAATGTTGGGGGGCGGGAGGAGTTGGGGAGGTGGGAGGGAAGTGATGGTAGGGGGAAAACAAAGGAGAACTTATTACGAAATGTACTCATTACCCTACTCATGTAACTGTAACCCCTCTGTACAACATTTTTACAATAACTATATCTATAAAAAAAAGAAAAGAAAACTGCTCTCTGAATTAAATGTCCAACTCAATGAACAGCGTGTGTAAATACCAAAATACCAACATTAAAATCACATCATTTTTATGTTGTAAATATACACAAATTTTAAAAAAGACAACACGCAATTGTGGAAAATCTATTTGGCCTAACTCAGGCTACCCCAAGGTCAATAAAGCCTTATCCAGATACAATGGTTGAATCTTGAATTTGCCCCTCAAGCCACAGTACTCTCTCTCTCTCTTTCTCTCTCTCTCTCTCTCTCTCTCACACACACACACACACAAATACAGTACAAATACTAGACAGAAACTTGTCACAGATTTCCACAGCACCTGCACATATGTCCTCAAATCTGTCCTACTATTATTTGTCCTTCCTGTTTGTCTGGCACATATTAGGTGCTCAGTAAATCAGTTAACAAATAATTATTAAGTGTTCAAACAAATGCTAAGGCAGGACCCACATTAGTCTTTTGTCACATCACATCTACAGCTCTCATTATAGTGATTTGCACAGTAAACTTTATTCAATCAATGTGCTAACAACCATTCTGGACTGAATCAATGAAGGGCTGGGGTCATGTCTGTAGCTGAGCTCCTCTCTGAATTCTTGGTTTCTGGCAAAGTGCCTAACATCAAGTAGGAACTCAGTGAAGTCTCTGTCCATGAATGAATATGTGAACAGATGAGTAAAGGAATGAAGAGATGTCCAAGGCCCAGAATGAGAGAAGAGACAGTCTTGCCACACGAGTGTAGTCAGAGCAAACCTGAGACCACATGTGAAATGCAGTAGGAAGAAATGAGGCATGCACTGAGATTTCTGTAAATGTTGGAAAAGATGTGTCACTCTCTTAAAAAGTGTCTTCAAACATCTGCCAGATTGTCATGGGAGGGAGGGAGCAGACGCATTCTGGCATCCCCAAGGGAGGATCTTCCGGAAAGGCAGATCTTGGCACAATTTAAAAAGCAAAACCTACATGCTCTCTGTGTCTGCCACACGTGAGCTGCCCAGCAAGTTGTCCCCACCTGTCTTCAGTCGCTCTTCTCACTTCCCCACACCAGGGGGATTTCCTCATACTATATGCATGAGTCAGGATATGGTTGGTTCAAAGTCAGCCATTATAGAGTTGAGGGCCAGTGGCTCACACCCGTAATCTGGGTTACTCAGGAAGCTGAGATCTGAGGATCGTGGTTCAAAGCCAGCCTGGGCAGGAAAGTCCATGAGATTCTTCTTTCAAATTAATCACCAAATAGCTGGAAGTGGAGGCATGGCTCAAGTGGCAGAGCAATAGTCTTGAGTGAAAAAGCTAAGGGACAGAATCTAGGCCCTACGTTAATTCCCAGTACCAGCACAAAAACACAAAGAAACAAAAAACTCAGCCATAGCAGGAAATAGCAGATACAAACTCAGGACCAGCCCATTTTATAGCCTGCACTGTTGAATGTTGCCTCAAAAGATGTAGGCTACCTGGTCAGGTAATACGTTTCCATTGTAAAGTAGAGGCTGTATGGATTACTTGGCTGAGTGAGGACAAGTCCAGCAGTCTCCCTTAGACTGTGAGTTCACTAATCTGGTATTGAGACCATGTTAGCATACTAAATGAGTTTACAATGATGGCTTTGGTTTTAGGAACTTACTTTCAGTAAAAATCTACCTGTCCCCCAAAATCATACCCACAAAGCTTATAGACCACACCTGACTCTAAGAAGTACAGGATGGCAAATAGGTTTTATCTGGGTTCAGTTGGTAGTGTATGCCCGGAGTCCTCCTCTAACAATACTTCTAAAGCTTTGTTTAGCCTCTACATGGCCTGTGGTCTTTGATTGACACAGGACTCATGTTGGCAGATATTTGCCACACATTTGCCTTCCTTGCCTGCCAGCTCCAAAACATACATTTTAATAGCCCAAATGGATAACAGTGATAAAGCCACCTGCCTTAGAGAAAATACCAAAGTACATCATTTTGGAGCCAGGAAAAGGATTAATTTCAACATGGAGATTTTCAGCAGCCCAGATTCTAGTCCCTCCTATCACTCAGCTTGCTTCCTTGTGGGTCTGTCCTTTAATTAGGAGGCTCTGCAAACACTTCAAAGCTGAGCAGCTCCCTAGCCCAGTGCCTGTCCCTGCCAGCTCCCCAGCCCTTACCCCCCAACCGACAGTCCCTCCAGAGTGCCAGAACAAGTTTTGATCAAGCAAATCGGAATGCATGCTTCCCACTGTGAAATAAATAGCCATTCCTCAACCACATTTTTATCCCTGAAGCCAATTAGAGGCACAGCTGGCTTTCTAAGCAGAGTCGGTGGAAAGATTCTTGGCCTCATCTCCTTGGGTCCGTGTGATTGCTGCGATCTCACATATTAGCAGTCTTGTCCCTTTAGAAAATCAGGGAGCTTTCCATGGACAAAGGACTTGAAGAGGTTTTCCTGTCACCCCTGCCTGTCCAAGGTGTGTTACCTTCTGCAGCACCTTGGGATTAGAAGCTCAGGTCTGAGCTTCTCAGACCTGGGTTCAAATCCTGATGCTATCACATACTTGCTGTGTTGCTTGAGGTAAGTGACTTAGCCTGTCTGAGTTTCACCTTCCTCCTTTCTAAAATAGGAAAGGAATTAAGAATCTCATGGTACCTTTACCAATAATGTCTCTTTATTCATTCATTAATTCATTCATTCATCCATTCATTTTACCACCATTCCCATCTACCCATTCATTATGCTTTATGCTTCTGTCGTGGATTACATCTCAGTCTTGTCAACTCCTATCTGTCAAAAGATTTCCCACCTCACTGCACAGAATTTAAGTGAGCTTGCTTGTGTTCTTAGACAGAGAAGCTACTGTTTGGGTTGTCACCATCTCTATATGCACAGGCATGCTGACTCATCTCAAAGACACTTTTTTTTCCCTTTCTGGGGAGAGCCCCCGAAAGAAGCCCCCTTGGCCATACAAAGGGGGTAACTCAGCTCACTACCCTGGAAAGCAGTGGCAAAAGCACTTCCATGATGTGTAATCATGGCAGGGTCTTCCAGTATTCCAGAGTGGCTATGGGGAATAGAGGGGCAAAGTAGGGGCCTCCTGGTGAAGAAAAAAATTTCAAAAACCTCTTAAAATTTATTTTTTTATTGTCACTATGAAGGATATGTACAGAGCATTTACAGTTACATAAGTCAGCTAAGGAGTACATTTCTTTGTGGACGATGTCACTGCTCTCCTCAGAGTTCAACATTTCAACAGCTTGTTCACAGCTGTGCTCCTGGGACAGTTTGAGGGGTTTTGACTTGGGTCTTCTGGAAATACTAGAATTCAGTGGTGATCTAGGCTCAGACATTGAGTATGGGCTGTGGCTGTGATTCAGGAGAGACTGTGCCCAGGGCCATGGCTATGGCTGGAAGCCCTCTTCCCAGAGGACATGCCTTGGAGAGATGCCTGGAGCTGGGGGTGGGGAGGAAAATGTATATGGGTGTATGGAGGAAGAAGATTCTCTCTAGGATCTGGAAAGGACTTGCTAAGAATGGAGGGCTGCCGTGGTGACACTGTAGCCATTAACCAGCCTCATGTGGCTAATTTAAGATTAAAATTAAATTAATTAAAAGGAAATACAAGTTGGAACTTACATTCTTCTGTCATAACTGGCCACACTTCAAGGGTTGGATGGCCACATGCAGTTAGTGGTTCCATTTAGACAATGTAGAATAACAGAGCATTTTCATCAAGGCCACATGTCAGCTTCTCCAATGTGCTGACGTGTGGGACGTGATGAATGCCCATGTGTGGTATGGCTTGGTGGCCAAGGCCCAGGTCTTGTGTGAGGCAGAAGACAGGAGGCCCTCCTAGGCTCCTCCATGGCCTCACAGCCACTGGTGTGCTCTTCTACCATGAGCCCCACCCACAGTGACTGTTGGAACTAGTTATCCTGGTCTGGTTTTAAAAGTGTACTCACCACTTCTCATTGCTCTTAAGAGAAAATCCAAAGCCTTCCTGGCTCTTCCCATTTTGATTCTTCTCCACTTTGTCAGGGCTGTCAACATCTCCCTTTAATTTCCCACAGGCTGCTCTGTTCTCTTCCCAAGACATGTGCATTTGCATAAGCTGGTCCCAGTGCCCAGAATGGCCCTTCTTCCTGCCCTTCTTGTTAAAAATCTCATCCAAGAATGCCCACTGGTTCACTACAATGGGTCTCAATGGGTGGATGTCCTAATGGGTAGGAATGTATGGCCTGGCTTCCTACCTATTTTTTCTCCCATAGTAGCAAGCAAAAGGCAAAGTAAGAGTTCTTTTCTCTACAAGCAAATATACAATAGTGTGTAATGTTTCTGTCCAGGCAACGTTTTTCAATCCCCATTAAAGGAGCCTGTTTGAGACATGAACTTCAAAGTTTTCACTGGAGACTGTCATATAGACATTCTTTGCCAAGCAACTACTAAAATTTCAAATTTCCATGAGGAAGCAGGTGTTTTACATAAAACACATTGGACAAAGTAGCCAGTTACAGCAGAGCTACTTTATTAGTAGGGTATATTTTCTCTGACTTCAGCAGAGAACCCCATAAACAAGCTCCTGTAAAGACTGCAACTCCAAAGGTGCTTTGCTAACACTTGCCTGCACATTCCTGTCCTCATACTCTTCCTCAGCTCCCAGGCAAATCCAGTACCTAGCCACCTGATCCTTGTAACTTCCCACAAGTCCTTGTGTCACAAGAGAAACCAGTGAGAGACTTGTGATTCCCTGTGTATGTCCCACTCCAGATTTAGAACACTTTGATTCACCTCTTGTCTCAGTGTTTCCAGAGCTCCATAGAGCCTGCCACTCATCAGGGGCTTGGCATGTGTTTATGGAATAATTGTATTACTGGAAAGCACGAAGGGATGAGGGCCTAGGCTAAGGGAGGACTCTGACTGGAGAAGACTTGGCCTCTGCCTACAGGCAAATGAATGGAAACTGCTCAGGTTAATGAAACAGAGAACCTGAGCTTATGAACAGCTGCTCACCTTCCTAGCCTGGTTTACCCATCCCATACCCACCTACCCAGCCTAGGCTTCAAACCCACAGGCACACTAGATGATCTGACTTTCCTCAGGAGATTCACTGGCTGAGGGTATCAGAGATGGAGCTCTGGGACCCTCATGAGCATGTACAAGAGAGATACTACTAGCTAGAGAAAAATGTTCAGTATTATCTTAAGAAAAGGGCTTTCCACTGGGGAAAGTGAAGCAGGGCAGAGGAGAGGCTTCCCTACAGTCTGATTCCCTTTGGTTGACAAGTCAAAATATCAATGATCTGAGATATTAATAAGTTAGACTATTAATGAATTAGGATATCAAAGAATTGAAACATTAATGAGTTTACATACTAATGAGCTGGACCATTAATGAGTTAGAATATTAATAAGCTGGGGGGGATTCATGAGCTAGAATATTAATGAGTTTTTGTTACTGCAACAAAAGTCCCAGTACAAAACAACCTGAAAGGAGAAAAGGGTTGCTTTGATTTGTGATTTCAGAGGTTCCAGTCCATGGCTCCCTTGCTTTGGGCTTGTAGTAAGGCAGAGCTTTATGGTAAGGATGAAGCAAAACCATTCACCTCATGGTGGCCATGAAGCAGAAAAAAGGGAGAAGGGTTGAGGTCAGGACAAGATGCAGTCCTTAAGAGCATACTCTGAATGACTCATTCCCTTTAAACGAGGTCTCAGCTCCCATTCTATCACCTCCCAACAGGTCGTCAAATCATTATTCATCAATGGGTTAACCTATTAGGTCATAATCTTTGTAATCTAACTTGAGACCTGGCAAGTGTCCTAGCCTCCTGTGACACAGGCATGTTAGGATCGATGTCTCCATCATGAGGCTACTGGCAAGTCCCCTGGTGACAAGACAAGAGGGTCTACTAGCAAGTTATTGCTGGAACTATGATGATCCTGGGATAATTATTGTTGGCCTGTGGGCTCAGCTTTCCTTTCTCTCTCAAGTGATGAGCAAAGAGATGGCTCCAGAGAGTCAGGTACCACCTGGGGTGGCTCAGCCTTTGGGCTATGGCTCCGGATGTCCCAGGACTGTCTGCATGTCCCAGGACTCACAATGTCCCACAGAACAGCACAGTGTATTCAGCCCAGCCTGGAAAAGCATCTGCTATCTTTTGCCAACTGAAAAATAGCCCTAGAGACTTTGAGGGTAACCATGGCAACTTTCTTCTGAGCTGCATTAGTGCTACTTTATCAGAAAGTTCTCTTTTCCTTTAGCTTTTGGATGCTCCAAAGTTCACTGAATTTTTAAGTGTGGTTTTATTATATCTTGGAGCTAAGTCATTTTGCAACAGAAACCCTTCTCAAATCAGGAATGAAAGTCAACAGGAAAGAGTCAGGAATGTACTCCACAGCTGACCTTTTAACCCAAGTCCACAGCCACTGTCTATATTTGCCCAGAGCTGGCATTCTTTGTGCTACCAACATATAAGGTCAGAGTTCCCTGGCGGCTCCTAGGCTGAGAACCTCAGGCGTGGAGGACTGAGACCCCATGATGGATCTAATTACAACGTATAACAGGAACAGCACAGATTCTGCCCCTTCAGATGACCAGTTTTGACTCCTAAGTCTCCTCAAATAGCTGCACTCTCCTTTTGAAGGGGGACAGAAGAATGTATGCTTGTCTGGACAGCAGACCCACCAGATTCAAGTACACAGCTGA
Organism: Dipodomys ordii; assembly: GCF_000151885.1. Classification (NCBI taxonomy): domain Eukaryota; kingdom Metazoa; phylum Chordata; class Mammalia; order Rodentia; family Heteromyidae; genus Dipodomys; species Dipodomys ordii. The sequence continues at coordinate 14,401,345 of NW_012267235.1, read as the reverse complement.
GTAGTTCAGGACATGCTGGGCAGTTAAGCAATGGGATTCAGGTGAGATCGTTTCCCTGGATGCACAGGTGCCAAAGATGCTAAGATAATAGCCCAGTGCATCATCTTCCATCTAGCCAATGTTTTGAAACTGAATGAATGCATACATTCACTCATCGATTCCTTGCTGTGTCTCTTGTAAGCTTCAAATGAAGAAACGCTTATGGAAGTTCATTATCAGTGACAAAGCGCTCCTTAGTGCAGGAGAGTGTTGGAGTCAGAGTGGTTAATAATGAGAAGGCCCCCAGCAGCTTGCCTGGCCTCCCAGCAGAATTACCTCCTGTAATCTCTGCCCAGCTTTGGCTAGCCTCTTTAGCTCAGCCTGCTTCAGAACTCCACACTGCCTTCAGAGGAAAACCATGGTCCTGGCTGAGGTAGGGGCTTCCACCACTGTTTTTCCTTGACATCCTTCCATTCTCTGGCCTGTCAAGATTCAAACTCAAGTCCACTTCCATCTGGGGATGGGAAAAAGAAGGAAACTCACGCCAAAGCCAAGGTATCAGAATGAGGGTTTATCTGACTCCATCTTATCAGCTGGAAGAAAAAACCTGGGATTCCTGCCATGAACAAACCTATTCCCAGCAAAATAGCCTTCCTGGACTTTCACCCCATGAGTTCAGAACCAGCCTGGAGCAGATGCCTGCTGAGGGTTTTGAGATGAATGGGTTCCTGGATGGTTAAGGAGGGGGAAGGGGGTCAGAGCTGGAGCATGTCCTGGGCACAGGGACCAGCAGGGCAGCACTAGGGAGCCATGCTGTGCAGCTCCACGGGCTGCTCTCTGAAGGCTGATGGCTTCAGGCATCCAATCAGGGGCCAACATGGAGGAGAGGGAAGTTCAATGTTACTGTTCAGAAGCTACCCTTGTCCAGAGAAGGAAGGAGATACTTTCCAGTCCCCCGACATCCCTAGGCCTCACCCTGAAACTCCTCAGAGGCCATCCAGGGGCACTGTGCTCCCAATCTGGTCCTCTCTTACTCCAGGAAACTTCTGCCCTCTGGGCCTTATGTCCAGCCTGAGGGTAGCCTTGGAGAAGGGATGACTAAGGTAAGGCTGAGGGGCCTAGGGACAATTAGCTGGGGAAGGGGATCTGGAGAGGCAGGAGTGGATGAGGCGGCTTAGAGGGTCAATGTCCAGCCTAAGGAAGGCTTTGAGGGAAAATAGAGGACACTTTTGTTGAAGGGGTATCTTCATGCTATTGCTCTAACAAGGGCTGGCTACTGATACTCTAACCTCTGTGTCCACATCGCCAGAGAAGACCAGGGCTTCATGCACAAATGCTACTCTCTCTCTCTCTCTGTCTCTCTCTCTCTCAGCAACTCACAGCACCAGCTCCAGGGTAGGGGCCTTTAGCCTTATTATCCTGCTGCTGGTAGGGTCTAAACTCAGCTAGTCAATACTGTCAATACTGCTCAAAGGTCAGGTTTCCTGGAGCCCACGGCAGGGAAGCTTCAGCACTGAACAACTGTGACTGGAGAAGGAAGCCCAGCAGCTGAAAATGTTAACACTGGCATTTGCTGCATTGAAAGCCAGCTCAGGGCTGCATCATGTAAGATTTTGCTGCTCTAGAGCACCTGTATCCAGAGTCACCCAGTTCGTGCTTATATTTACCCCCAAGGACATCCCCTCATGTTATTCAGCCTCTCCTACCTCAACTCCAGCTACACTACTCACTGTCACCTGAATAACAAACTGCTTAGCATCCTCTATCCCTGACCTCCTTGGCTTCTGAACAGACCTAAAGAACTCCTTGTTATTAATAAGTTATATTGTATTGACAGAAGTAGTAGTCATACCAATGGCAGCATGGAGGGCTCATACACATTCATTAAGACCACCCCACTTCAAAGACATTATCATTTCTGTTACAGTCTGAATGGGCCTCCCCAATTCATGTGCTGAAAAATTGAGTTCCCAGCACAGCTGTGTGTTACTCAGCCTTCTGTTGCTGTGAGAAGATGCTTGAGAATGTCTGCGTGAAGGAAGAAAGGGTTTGTTTTGGTTTCTGAGGTTTCCATCCACGGTCAGTTGCCTCTGTTGTTTTGAAACCTGAAGCAAGTGCATCATGGCAGGGAACAAGTAGTAGAGCAAAGCTGCTCATCCCATGGCCATCAGAAAGCAAGGAGAAAAAGTGGAAAGGATTCCAATACCCCTTGCAAGAGCAGGCCCTAATCATCTGACTTCTTCCCATCCAGCCTCACCTCTTAAATGCTCACCACTTTCTAATAGGGCCATATGCTGGGGGCCAAGCTTGTTAGTTAGAGAAGGAGATCGAAACTGTAACACCAACAGCACAGGGAGGTGGGGTCTTAAGACTGTGCCTTAATGCATGGACTAATGTCACTGTCAAAAGAGCTAAGGGTAAACTGAGTGTTGATGGGGCACTCCTGTAATCTTAGCTACTCAGGAGGCTAAGATCTGAGAAATGCCACCAAAGCCAGCCCAGGCAGGAAAATCTATGAGACTCTTATCTCCAATTAACCACCTAAAAAACGGAAGTGGAGCTATGGCTCTAAGTGGTAGAGTGTTGACATTGAGAACAAAAACTCAGGGACAGCACTCAGGCCCTGAGGTCAAGCCCTATGACTGACAAAAAAAAGTGTGTGTGGGGGGGGTACTAGGTGTTGGTAGGTTCATGCTCTCAAGCCTTCTACCTTTTTCATGTGTAGTAAGAAGGTCTACACTGGACACTGACACCTGATTCAATACTCCTGAATCTCCAGAGTTGTGATAGAATATATTTCTGTTCGTGTGTGTGTGTGTGTGTGCGTGTATACGCGCATGCAAGCATGTGCGAATGCGTGAGCCAATATTGGGGATTAAATTCAGGGCCTGGGCACTGTCCCCGAGCTTTATTTGCTCAGTGCTAGCAATCTACACTTGAGCCACTACTTCTGGCTTTTTGATGGTTAATTGAAGATAAGAGTCTCATGATCTTTCCTGCCCAAGCTAGCTTTGAACCTCTATTCTCAGATCTCGGCCTCCTGAGTAGCTAGGATTGCAGGCATAAACTAGTGGTTCCTGGGAATTATCAATATTCTTTATACACTGTCCAGTCCCAGTTATCTGTCACAGTAGTACAACACTATTTCACAGTTGGGGAAACCAAAGCTCTAGGTAACTGAGTGAAGTGCCTTAGGTTGATGGCTACCAAGCAGCAAAGCTGGAATTGCAGCACAAAGCCCTGTTCTTAACCCCTATACTCTACTAGGCAGCTAGTGCTAGCATTAAGTTAGATAAGGCTCTCCTGAGGAGCTCAGTGTCTCAAGAGGCCAACAGGTAAAGAGTGAGAACTGATAAGCAAGTGGGAAAGAGACTGTGCAAATGAACAGAGAGCTGATGGAGATGATCCATTTTCTTGGATGTGGGAAGCCAGAGGGGGACCCATTGTCTCTCCATGGACTTGGCACATGAGCAGGCTGCTGGAGAAAGAGCAATCATGCAGAAGGAATGGCATTGGAGGTGTTGGTAAACCCTGAAAACTAACATAGGGCCTAGGTCACAGGAGACAAATTACAAATGGAACCAGGACACAGCAGGATCAATAGACTTCCTATGCTTAGTGTGTGGTTGTGTGTGCTGCCAGCATGCCAGCTGCCTCCCTACTTCCCCCTGCCCCCGGCAGCCATTTTGACCTCAGTCCACAGCAGCAGCAGCTTCCAGATGTGCTGATCAAATACATTGGCACTCTTCCCTTTTTCTTTTTTAAATATGTTTTTATTGTAAAAATACTGTACAGAGGGGTTACGGTTACACGAATAAGGTAATGAGTACATTTCCTTTCCAGCATTGTGACCTCCTTTGTTTTCCCCTACCATCCCTTCCTTTCCCACCTCCCCAACTCCTCCCTCCCCCCCCAAGTTGTAAAGTTCATTTTCAACATAGTATCTTGCACATCTCATTGTTACAATGAGATGTATCAACCTGTATCCTTATTTCAGCATTTTGTTATTTCCCTTCCCCTCTCCAAATTAGAAAAATGTATATACAAGATGCAGGGCACTGGAATCAAATACAGTGAAAACAGGAGTTATACCATGGGGGAAGAACATACAAAGAAAAAAATCACATAGTAAATTATAATTACATTAAAAACAATAACAAGCAAGAAAAAAACCACTTGTGGCCCTATCTTGGGGTGCATTTTGCTTAAGATCATCTTATCTGGTCATATGTACATAGCTTTTGACGTTTTCTGCTTGTCTTAGATGTATACTAGTTATTGCAACTAAGGGAAACCATGCATGGGACCTGGCTTACTTCACTTAATATAAGTTTTTCCAAGTCTTTCCATTTCCTAACAAATGGGGCAATGTCATTCTTTCTGATGGAGGCATAGAATTCCAT
>NW_012267235.1:14349413-14396678 GCF_000151885.1 Dipodomys ordii | reverse complement strand
AGATTTCTTGATTATAGCCATTCTAACTGGGGTGAGGTGGAATCTCAGTGTTGTTTTGATTTGCATTTCTTTTATGCTAGAGAGGTTGAGCATTTCTTCATGGGTCTATTGGCCATTCTTATTTCCTCTTCAGAGAAGTCTCTAAGTTATTTATTGGGCAGTTGTTTCTTTGAGGATTTGTTGTTGGGGGATTTAATTCTTTGAGTTCTAAGTATATTTTAGATATGAGACTCTTGTTTTGTTGTATGGCTAGTGAAGATCTTCTCCCAATCTGTGGGCTTCTATTGATCTTGCTAGCTATGTCCTTTGCCATGCAGAAGCTCTGCAGCTTCATGCAATCCCATTTGTCCAACCTTTCTTTGATTTATTATGTCTCTGGGTCTTTATTAAGAAAATTTCAGTCTGCACCAAGGAGACCTAGGGTTTCTCCTATTCCTTCTTGTAATGTTTTGACTTTGAGGTCTTTGATCCATCTGGAGTTGATTCTCATGCAGGGTGATATATAAGGATCTAGCTTTACTTTTCTACAGGTGTTAAACCAATTTTGCCAGCATCGTTTACTGAAGAGGCTGTCTTTTTCCATTCCATTTTTTAAAGCCCCTTTATTGAAGATTAAGTGGCTATAGGTCTGTGGGTTCATTTCTGGGTTTTCAATTCTATTCCATTGGTCCTCAGGTCTGTTCTATGCCAGTTACCAAGCTGTTTTGATTACTATGGCTTTGTAGGTGAGTTTGAAATTTGGTATTGATATTCCTCCAGCACTGTTCTTTCTCTTAAGGATTGTTTTTGCTATTCGGGGTCTTTTATTGTTCCATATGAATTTTTGGGTTGCCTCTATTTCATTGAAGAATGAGGTTGAAATATTGATAGGTATTGTATTGAATTTGTAGATAGCCTTGGGAAGTATTGCCATTTTCACGATGTTAATCCTCCCAATCCAGAAGTATGGGAGGTTTTTCCACTTCCTGAATTCTGCTTTAATTTCCTTTTCCAGGTTTCTAAGGTTTTCATCATAGAGGTCCTTCACTTCTTTAGTTAAGTTAACTCATATGTATTTTATTTTTTTGTGGGGCTATTAGAAATGGAGTTGCTTTCCTGATTTCAGCCATGCTTTTCTCATTGTTAGCATACAGAAAAGCCATTGATTTTTGAGGGTTAATTTTACTTTGCCAAAGTTTTGAATCAGCTTGAGTAATTTGGGAGTGGAGTCCATGGGATTCTTTAAATACAAGATCATGTCATTTGCAAAGAAGGAGAATACTACTTCTTCTTTCTCTATTTGGATTCCCCTTTATGTTTGCATTTTGTCTTATTGCTAGGCATTCTAATACTAGATTGAAGAGAAATGAAGAGAGTGGACATCCTTGTCTTGTTTCTGAGTTAAGAGGGAATGGCTTTAGATTTTCACCATTAAGTATAATGCTGGCTGTAGGTTTGTCATATACAGCCTTTATTGTATTGAGGAATGTTCCATGGATTCCTAGTTTTTCCAGAACCCTCATCATAAAGGAGTGTTGGATCTTGTCAAATGCTTTTTCTGCATCTATTTAGATAACCATGTGGTTCTTATCCTTGCTCTTGTTGATGTGATGAATTATATTAATTGATTTGCATATATTGAACCAGCTTTGCATCCCTTAAATGAATCCAGTTTGATTGTGGTGTATGATTTTTTTCGATGAGTTGTTGAAGTTGATTGGCCAGAATTTTGTTGAGAAGTTTTTCATTAATGTTCATCAAAGAAATGGGTCTATAGTTCTCTTTCTTTGATGAGTCCCTTCCTGGTTTTGGGATGAGGGTTATGATGGCTTCATAGAAAGAGTTTGGTAGTGAACTTTCTCTTTCAATTTCATTGAAGAGTTGGAGGAGTATTGGTGTAAGTTCTACATTGAAGACCTTGTAGAATTCAGCTGTAAAATCCATCCAGTCTTGGGCTTTTCTTGGGTGGAAGGTCTCTTATTACATTTTCTATTTCGATGCTTGATATGGGTCTGTTAAGTTGTTTTAAATCATCTTGGTTTAATTTCAGCAGGTTGTCCATTTCTTCCTGATTCTCTTTAGTAGCATAAAGGTTTGAGAAGTATTCCCTTATAATGTTCTGAATCTTGTTTCTGTGGAGATATTTCTTTTCTCATCTCTGAGTTTGTTTATTTGGGTGTGTTCTCTTTTTCTGATAAGATTTGGGAAGGGTCTCTCAATTTTGTTAATTTTTCCTAGAGCCAATTTTGTATTATTGATTCTTTCTATGGTTTTTAAAATTCTAATTCATTTAATTCTGATTTCGTTTTTAATTATTTGTTTCTGTCTACTGGATTGAGCTTAGCTTGCTTTTCTTTTTAAAGGAGCTTCAGGTGTCTCATTTAAATTGTTGGTTTCAGATCTCTCCAATTTGTTGATGTAGGAGCTCAGAGCTATAAGCTTGCCTCTGAGTACTGCCTTTGCTGTGTCCCAGAGGAGTCCTAATTTGTGTGTTCATTTTGGTTGAATATCATGAATATTTGAATTTCCTTTCTAAACTCTTCCACGGCCTACTGGTGATTCACCAATGTGTTGTTCAGCTTCCATGTGTTACAGGATATTCTTTGGTGGCCTTTGGCATTAAGTTCTAATTTTCTTCCCTTGTGGTTTGAGAGAATGCAGGGCATAACTTCAATGTTTCTGAATTTGGGCAAATTTACTTTGTGACCTAAAATGTGGTCTATTTTGGAGAATGTTCCATGTGTTGTTGAGAAGAACATGTATTCTGATAATGCTGGGTGAAATATTTGTTAGATGTCTGTTAAGTCTAGTTGATCTATGCAGTTGTTTAGATCTGAGGTTTCTCTGTTTTGTTTTTGCTGTGTTGATCTATCCAGTGGGGATAGTGGTGTGTTAAAGTCCCCAACAATTAATGTCTTTGGATCTATGTGAGATTTGAGGGAAAGTAGTGTTTCCTGGATAAATTTGGGTGCTTTGTTGTTTGGTGAATATATATTTAGAATTGTAATATTCTCCTGAAGGACAGATCCCTTAATTTAGTATGAAGTGACCTTCTTTATCTCCTCTCGCTAATTTTAATTTGAATTCTATTTTATCTGATATTAGGATTGCAACTCCTGCCTGTTTATGGGGGCCATTCACTTGGTACATTTTATTCCAGCCTTTCACTTTCAGAACATTTTTGTTTTTGTGGACAGGTGTTTCTCTTGAAGGCAGCAGATAGAAGGATCTTTAATCCAACTAGGCAGTCTATGTTGCTTAATAGGAGAGTTAAGTCTATTAATATTAGAGTTAGGACTGAGAGGCTTTTGGTAGTTCCTGTCATGTTATAAACCTTCTTGGGAGCTGTGCCAACTAGGTTCTTCCAATGATTCTTGGATTCTCTGTTTGGGGGCAGTTTTTTGGCCTTTATTGTGCTCTTGTTGGTTTTCTATGTGTAGGACATCTTTAAGTATCTTTTGTAGGGCTGGTTTGGTGGAGATATATTGTTTCAGTTTTTCTTTGCTATGGAAAGTTTTTATTTGGCCTTATTATGAAGGAGTGTTTAGCTGGGTACAGTATTCTTGGTTGATAGTTGTTTGTCTTTAGGGCATGGCATACATCATTCTAGGCTCTTTTTGCTTTAATTATCTCTGCTGAGAAATCTGAGGTGATTCTAATTGGTTTCCCTTTATAGATGATTGACCTTTTCTCCTTTTCTTTCAGCTTTAAGGATCCTTTCCTTGGTCTGAATTGATCCTGTGTGGATTTTAATGTGCTGGTGGGATGTCCTGTTCTGGTCTGGTCTATTTAGGGTTCTAAAGGCTTCTTGTATCTGAATAGGCCTATCTTTTTGCATGTTTGGGAAGTTCTCTGCTAGGATCCTGTTAAATAAATTTCCTAGACCATTAACTTCTGTCTCTAGGTGCTCCTCTATACTCATTATCCTCAGATTAGGCTTTCTGATGATGTGTTCCAAATGTTGAATAGTCTCTCATATTTCTTGGATTTATCTTGAATAGTTGTCTGTTCTTTCTCTATAATATCTAGACTGTCTTCAATACCAGAGATTTGATCTTCTGCATGGTCTAACCTACTGTCAAGACTTTCTACTTTGTTTTTTATTTCTAATTGGTCAGCTTTGATGGCTTCAAATTGTTTGTTGGAGCTTTGTTTTAGATCTTGTATGAACTACTTTATTTCCTTAATTTGGTTTTCGTTGTTAATTCTGAAATCCCTTAGTTGATTGGTCATGGTTCCATTGGAGTCCCTTTCCTTCTGATAGTCTCCATTCAGCTTTCCCTTTTTGGCCTCCCTGGATTCCTTCAACTATGTGTTTGTGGGTTCCATGAATGCCTCCATTTATCTTTGTCTATTCTCATCTCACTCACAAAATTCTTGTATTAATCTTTGTCTATTCTAATCCTGCTCATGCAATTCCTGTATAATCTTTGATTAGCCTGACCATGCTCATGAAATTTCTGTATTAATCTTTGGTTAGCCTCATCCTGCTCATGCTTTTCCCTATCCTGCTCACATGTTTCCCTATCATGCTCATACAATCTTTTGTAGGCTTTCAACCTTTTCATTCAGCACATTTACCAGTAGTGTTTGTAGATCATTTTGGGAACTCTCCTCTGGATTATTCATTAACTTCTCCATCGCCTGATTATCATGAGTGGGAGTTGAGATACCTGGTCTTGCCATTTTTCTTGTGTTTCTCTGGCTTGTTCTGCCCATTTGGCATGGAAACAAAACCAATTTTGCACTATTTTAAGGCAAGCATCAACCAGACCCCTGTAGTTGCACAGATTGTTTGATGCAGTTGAAATGAGTACAAATACAATCTAGTTCAACAGATACAATCTAGTTAAACAACAAACAATGATGGATTAATCAAAGGAGTCAGCAGACCAAAAGTTAATAGGTTTATGGAGAATTGTGGGGAGAAAATAAGATTAGTGGAATGAGGGGAGGGAAAAGGAGAGAGGGAACTTAACTAAGACCTAAATTCAGAGAGAATAAACAGGAGGAGAGAGATAAAGAAACAAGGAAAAATGAAAAAATGAAAAAATGAAACATTTAAAAATTGTATAAGTATAAAGAAATAATATTGAGAGAAGAAAAGGATAGAAGTAAAGGAGGAGAGAGATAAAGGAAAAATGAAAAAATGAAAAATAAAAAATTTAAAAATGAAACACTTAAAATTATACAAGTATAATGAAATACTACTATTAAAGGAGTTAAGGCTGAGAGTTTGTGAATTGAGTAATCAATTTCTGAATTAAGTATGTACACAATGAAGAATAAGGTCTAATAATCAAAGATGGGTATATATCTGGGGATGAGCAGAACAGCAATTAAGTAACACACACACAAAAAGACCAAAAGGGAAAAGAGTAAAAAGAGGTTTTTTTTTAGAAACACACACACCCCTAAAATAAAAATGATGAAAAAAAGAAAACAATTTTTTAAAAATTAAAAAAATAGATAGAAAAAAGAGTTCTTTGATTTTTTTGGGGGGTGGTGGTGGTGGATTTTGTGTCTTCCCTGTGTTTGTAACCAGTCTCTTGGTGGATCTCTGGTTTGCTTGTGGTGTTTGGTTTTCCTGTGGCTTGAATGGTTTCTTAAGTCTGTTTGAGCAGGCAGAAAAATGCTCTGCCTTGCCCAGGACTTTATGACCCTCTTCCCAGGCTAATTCAGTGGGAGGGAGATCTGCTTTGTGCATCACAAAAGAGGGAGATGGCTGTTACCTCTACTTGGAGTTGCTGTGAGGGGGATAGGCTGTGGATAGGGTTGAGCCCTGTCAGATATCAGTAGCTTTTCCCTGATGGACTAGCTCCTGAGATACTCACAGAGCCCAGCCTAGAGCCATTCTCAGGATTTATGTTTACTGAGTTTCAATTGTTTTTCTTTTACCCCTCATGCTGCTGGGTCTGCTGTCTAGGTTGCAGTGGGAAGGGGCAGCTCCTGGCTCTGTTTACCCAGTGAAGAAAGCCACTCCTCCATGAGCAGAACTTTCTCTGCCTAGAAGGGCAACTTTACCCTGGGTGGAGCTGAGCTGGGCAGGTCAGGTCCCTGTGACCTGTTGAATGGCTCCTACTGTCTTCTTCCAAGGCCAGAGCTGTGTGCTAGCTGCTCTGGCCGGGTCTTTGTCAGTATCAAAGATGGAGTTCTTCTCTGGTGGTGGGGAGGGACTACCTTCCCACCTCTGCTTCGTGAGGAGTGAGGATATCTTGGGGATACTCATGCCCATCCCTTGTTTCTGGACATCCATGGTTTGTGACTATCTGTGGTCAGCAGGATGAAGATTTCTGCTCCTTGTCAGTTCTTGGTGATGGTGAGTAGAATCCGCTCATGCACCACCTCTGGTGCCTCTGTCTCAAGCTCTCTCTGTTGATAGCCATGGCATCATCCACCAGCCCACACTGCTGCCAACACCATCAAGTGCTCAAATCTGGCTCCTTAACCAAGCTGCCTGGAGTTTTCCCCTCTGGCTATACTCTCTGTACTCTGATGGCACACTTGGTGTGACTATCTAGCCTAGGACTTTTCACTAGAACACTAAAACTGTTTTCTATGCTAGAGCTTGTTTAGCCCCCAGCTTCTCCTCTGCCATCTTCCTCGACTCTTCCCTTTTTCTTATATATTATATCCAGACCATCAACAAGTCCATACAACTCTACTTTCAAGTTTTGTTTAGAGTCTGCTCACCATCTCCCTTGCCTCATGCCTTGTCTAGGCTAAGCCACTCTGACCTTGCCTCTGGATTTCTGCAAAAGCCTCTGAACTTGCTCTTGTCTTGCAGGCTCCTCTCCACAGAAGCCAGAGTAGCACTGCTAAAAGGCAAATCAGATTGCACTCCTCTGCTCAAAATGCCTCTAGTGACCCCACCAGAGGAAGCAAAAGACAAGCCTTGACATGCCCTACAGTAGCAAGTGGCTATCCCCACCCCATCTCTGACCTCTCCTTCTCAACTCTTTGCTTGCCCCTTTGGCAATTGGCTCACAGCACATCTGATCTCATGTCCTGCTTTTATGGCTCTCCCTTTCTGGAACCCACTTGCCTCTTCCTTCATGTCTATTCTCTCTCAAACTGCTAGCCCTCCTCCTGCATGATATTCCATGTCCTCCTCCTCTTTTTCTTTTTTAGCACTATTAAATACTACTAGCTAGCATTCTAGATGTCTGACTCTTTGAATTATCAATTTTCAGCACTAAAAGGGGGGCAGGGAGAAAAAAGAAGGGCTTGTTAGAAAAATGGGAGATTCTGGGTACAGGTGGCTCACACCTGTAATCCTAGCTACACAGGAGGCTGAGATCTAAGGATCAAGATTCAAAGCCAGCCTAGACAGAAAGTCTGTCAGACTCTTACCTCTAGTTAACCACCAAAATGCCAGAAGTGGAGCAATGGACCAAGTGGTAGAGTGCCAGTTTTGAACAGAAAAAGTGCTCAGGGCCTGAATTCAAGCCCAGTAACAGCATGTGGGAGAGAAAGAGAAAGACAGACAGAGACAGAGAGAGAGAGAGAGAGAGAGAGAGAGATGAGAGACACAAGTGTATGGGTAGGAATTTTGATCCCATCTGATACTGCTAAAAGGGAAGCATTCTGGGACTGACAAAACCAGGGAGATAAGGAATAGCTGAGGTGCAGTGGACCCAGGAGAGCAGTGATGCTGTCAGGTGCTCCAGCCCATTTGGAAGACACTAAAATGACTTGGGATGTGTGCAAAGGTAAGTAGGGAAAGTGGAATGGTTTGAAACTGGGGGCTACTTGGGAAAGCCACAGTGCTGGGCAGGAAGAAAATGGGGGTTGGGAGCTGGGTACTCTTCAGCCACTGTGAGCATGAACAGCTCAGGTTGGCTCTAGCTGTCCTTCGTGACTGTTCCACTGGTGTCAGAGTCTCCTCATTGTTCAGCAAGGATGAGGCCCCAGCTTCAGCCTTTCTAAACCAGAGGATCTGAGTAGCCAACATCTGGTTCTGCTACTGATTCACCTGTATGAATTGCAGCTTGTCACAGAACAGGGATTAAAAACAGCAAACTCCTGAGTAGGAATGGAATAATGTGAGACACCATGCACAGGCACACAGCAGGACTCAGCTTGGGCAAGCATTGCTTTCCCACTCTCCTCTCTGTGCCTCAGTTTCCCCATCTATCCAATGGGTTTGGGGAAACCAGGATGTAGGCTTGTTATAAGGGCTCAGTGGGCACTGGCGGATAAACATTTCTGCAAACAAACCTTGAACAATGCGAATGACATCAGCTATGCATCACCATGCAGTGCTGCCCAGGACACACTTTCTTCCTTGACACTCTGGTGTTTGTGTGTGTGTGCACTTGATCTCAAGGCCTTGTAGTCTTGCTTGGTGTTTTAGCTCAAGGCTGACCATCTACCACTTGAGCCACACTTCCACAAATGGCTTTGTACTGGTTAATTAGAGATAAGAGTCTCATGGCCTTTTCTGCCTAGGCTGACTTGGTTGGAACCATGATCCTCAGATCTCAGACTCCTGAATAGCTACTATTACAGAAGTGAATCATCAGCACCTAGCTATGTCCTAGGATTTGAATCAAGTTCTTTTCTCTACCTGGAAACCACCCTCCCCTAATCACCCTCCTCAGCCTCTCATTTCCTCCAGACCAGTTGTTCTCTTATACTGCCCCTAGATGCCATTTCTTCCAGGTCCCCCCCCCTCCACTGGTCCCTGGCCCTGGGCTCAGCCTTCCTAGCACTGGAATTGTGCCTTAGCTTTTCAGCTTGCTCCCATCTCCCTGCTATACTGTGATCTCTTATTGGGCACCTAGAGGTTCCCTATCCCTGGGAGGGGTCTGCAGCTCTGTGGCGAGCCCTTGATGGATGCTGGGTTAATTAGATTATAGAAGAATTGGGGAGGGGAGAGCAGCCACCATCTCTCCCTCAACTGCTCTTCCAGTCAGACTTTCAGATGTTTAACTGTTTTTCCACGATAAGAATTAATTCAGTCAAGAACCATTTTCCTAGAGAAAAGAAACCAATTTAGGATTTTAAAAATAATTGCAGTTGTGTGTTATGTCCCATCAAGGGGAGGAGAGGTGACTCAAACAGAGTCACAGTGAACTGGTAGAGCTGGCACCATTTCTCTTAATAAAGGATGTACTTAAGACTCTTCCAATTGCTTACCAAGTGACTCCCACCAGCCTATAAGTGCCTGAACACTTCACCCAGTTACACTAGGGGCTCTGGGGAGGAAAGTCCAGGCCACAGAGCAAATCCTGGCAGCCTGTGTATCACATTGAAAGTGGCATTTGCCTGGCCTCTGGAGTTGATTTCCTCTGCTTTCTTCACCTGGATTCTGGGGACCTCCATGCACCTCCAACATGTGCCATCACTATGGCCGCCTTGTGATCTCTGTACTTCCCCTGACTCCACTTTCAGTCTGTCCTTCACACTAGCTGCAATGGGAATGTATCTGGAATACACATCTGAACATGGCCTTCCCTCTGATTTTTAGGCAGAAAATGACTCTTCCTTAAAACCCAGTCTAAATCTTACCTCACCTGTGATCTCTCTCCCTCCCTTCTTTAAGGCCACTCCCTGAATTCTATTTCTAATATCCTCCATGTTGCGCAGGCTTGCTTTATCCTGTCTTAGTTCTCTGCCTCAAGTATGGGTAAAGAACTCACCCTGAGGAGAGGGTAGGACATCCTCCCCTTGCAGGACCTTCAGATGTTGCATATAAGCCTGATTATATAACTTCTCCTCATCCCCCAGGCTGTGGGCTCGTCCAGGGAAGAGAGGATGGTTGCACTGTTTCCCCAGCAGCAATTGGAGTAGAACTGAGCAGGAGGAATATTAGTCATCCTGAAGAACTTTGGGGAAGTGGCTTACTCGCTGCAGTTGCCGCAAAGCACAGAGGACAGTCAGACTACATGTTGCACGTATCTGTACCTGGGTTACACAGCTAGACAAAACGGGGGCTGACACATCCCCACCGCTGTCTCTGGGAGCCCAGTCTTTCCCACCCCTTCCAGCTCTGCAGCCATTGACAGTCCCCTCAGCTCAGCGTGCTCAGTTAGACTACTACTACTCTGCCTTCGCCTTCGCCCCAAGGCATATCTACCTCCTCACAGTGAGTTAGAGGCCCTTGGGGAGCAGGTAATGTGTCATCCTTTCTGTCCATGGGAGGCACAGGGCAGTGACTCTGTGAATCCCATCTGGGTCCTGATTTTCCCTGGTGGTAGATTTCCAAAGTGTGGTGGAGAAGTAGTGACACCCACTTTGAGCAGCCGTTATCTGGGGGTGAAGTTCTTTTTTTTTTTGGGTCCGGTCGTGGGGCCTGAACTCTGGGCCTGGGCGCTGTCCCTCAGCTCTTCAGCTCAAGGCTAGCACTCTACCACTTGAGCCACAGCGCCACTTCCGGCCTTTTTCTTTTTTGCTTATGTGGTGCTGAGGAATTGAACCCAGGGCCTCATGCATGCAAGGCAAGCGCTCTTCCACTGAGCCACCTTCCCAGCCCTGGGGGTGAAGTTCTTAAAGGGAAGAATAACGGAGTTCGGTGCTGGTGGCTCATGCTTGCAATTGCAGGTACTCAGAAGGAGAGATCTGAGGTTTGGGATTCGAAGCCCGCCTAGGCAGGAAAGTCTGTGAAACTCTTATTTCCAATTAAGCACCAAAAAGCCAGAAGTGGAGCTGTTGCTCACATGATAGAGCTCTAGCCTTGAGCACAAAAGCTCAAGGACAGTGCCTAAGCCCTGAGTTCAAGTTCTAAGGCCAGCACAAAAAAGAAGGAAGGAGGGAAAGGAAGGAAGGAAGAAAAAATGGGGTGCTTGAAAGGGAAAGACAAGGAAGGGAGCAATGTGCTCAGACCAACCTGGGTGGACATCTCTATGTATCTCTCTCCTGATTCAGGTTTAAGACTATTCTTTCTTTCCTCCATCACCAAAACCTTTATTCATTGGGCTATTTGCCCCACTGAAACTCACTCCCATTCAATCTCCAAGAGCAACACAATGGGCTCTTGGGAAAGCAGGGCTCCTTGCACTGGATGAGAAAGGAGATTTGCGGGATTTATGAGACTGTGGGAATCCTGTTCACATGCATGTTCAGAGGTGAGAGGAAGCAAGAGAATCTGCATTCAAACAAGCCCCCCCTCCCCAGTGATGACCACCCTGCCACTCCTCTGATCACAGGCAACATAGTGACATGAATTATTCTTGGCACAATCAAGGACATCCAAACTGTATCACCCTCCATTAAGGAGTGGCTCTTGTCCATCTTGACACCCTTGTCCCACCCCACTTGGCTTCCTACTCTATTCAAGGATTGTGTCTGAACTCTAGAGCCTCCTCCATGTTGTTCTGGCTTCCTAGAATGCCCCCATTTTACCTCTCTTCCCTTCCTCCTCAAGCACCTCTTTGCCTGTGCAAGTCTTGCTCATCCTTACCTTCCCAACATGGCCCCACTCCGCAGTCCATGGCTCCTTTGCCTTTGCATATCTTGTGTTGTTTCCCACTGGTTCATGGGAAGCACTCAGTATAGCTTTTTGTTAATTGGTCTGAGTTTAATAATAAAATGTAGCCACACTGACAGTGATGTACCAAGAAACCTTTCCCACTTCCAGAGAGAACCCAAGTAGTCTATCTGGCACGGCTGGTCCCCACACAAGCACCCCAACATCAAACACATCCCCAGATAACCCTGATGAAGGTTAGTAATGACACTTAGAAGTCACCTGCCTGCTTCTACTCTGATGAGCCTCCTAATACACACACACACACACACACACACACACACACACACACACACACACACACGAGAGAGAAAGACGGATGAGAAACAATGATTCAGTGCTGCTCTGCTCTGGCCCTAGGATAGATCCTGATTCAGGACCTGATTCAGGACCTCAGATAACAATGATCACCTCTGACCTGGAGCCCTAGAGCTGATACTTGTAGCCTAATGTTTTCTAAGAATCAGCACCACACTACCTTACAGTGCAGTTAGTATTTGGTCCCCTCTGCCCAATGCCAGGAAAGCCCACAGGAGCTTCAGCTCTAGGGTGGATCATCTTTTCCCCCAGGAGGCTGGCACTATGACAGGTTCTTATCCACTCCCAATATCCTAAATGGCTTCTACCTGAGCACTGTGTACACTCAATCCCCAACACCATAGCTAGGCTACCTTGGCACTTTCTGATGATAAGAGTGATCCTCACCTCCTCTAGAATCAGCATCCAGCTGGCCAAGCTGGAAATCCTCCCTCACTGGTAGCTTTTTCCCTAGCCTTAACTGCTTTTCCAGAACTGTGCCTAGCTTAGGATGAACTCTGACCTCTCCTCTCCCCTCCTCTTCCTTCCTCTCCTCTCCTTTCCTCTCCCAATATTTCTTCCATGCCCAGGAGGTCACAAGTTACTCCCAAGAGCTTGAAGACTTGCCATTCACACCTCTTCTATCAGGCTTCACATATACACTCTATTACATGAATGTATAGTGCTCATTGCAGCCATGCATATAGCAGCCCTGTTCCCTAATTTTATGCCCAAGATCTTCCCATAAACAAAGACCATACTATAATGAAGCTAGGAGAGATGCCCATGTGATTCACAGATCTCAAGAAGTCAACCCTGTGCACCCAAGGATTCTAAGGAAAGATTCTTACGTTAAATATTAGGTGCAGAAAGTTTTCTTTCCTTCCTCCCCCCTTCCCTCCCTCCCTCCCTCCTTTCCTTCCTTCCTTCCTAACTTTTTTCCTTTCTTCCTTCCTTCCTAACTTCTTTCCTTCCTTCCTTCCTTCCTTCCTTCCTTCCTTCCTTCCTTCCTTCCTTCCTTCCTTCCTTGCTAATGGCTGGCACTCTACCATTTGCCATTCTAACACTTGAGTCACACACCCAGTCCAGCATTTCTCTAGTTAATTTTGTCGTCATAAATCTCTGAGAGTTTCAAATTCTCATCATCTACTGAGGCCACAATCCAAATGCACATGACCTCTGTTAAGTGCAGGAAGGGCACGAGGAGAGAGGGGCATCGTTAGGGAGGTGGATAAGGAACAGACTGCCGCTAACCACGCTGTACTGGCCTCTTAAATTATTCATCAACACACATTTCAATGTTTAACTCCAGGCAGCCATCTAAGAACTAAGCAAGCTGGTACAGCTAGGATAAACAGTTTCTCCAGAAACCCCCAAAGTGAGTTTGACAATGGAGAATTTATTCTGCTTTTGGTGTATCCACGAGCATTTTTTGAGTTCTCCATGAGAGGAAAGAGGGGCAGTTTATTTTTCAGTGTTTGTTTTTAATCCTGTGCTGTGTCAACCCAAGCCATTAGCATGAGGATCTCTAGGGCTCTGAGTCCAGTGTCTACTATTCCTCCACAGCCCAAGAAACCATCTTTTAGTTTGAATCCTGGGTTCTGATAGTGGCATTTGTAGGAGTCTTGCATATGTCCTATCAAAAAGTACTTCTGCAAAGCATCAGGGAGAGAAAATTGAGGCTTTCCAGAGTTATACTTTTCATCAGTAAATCTCACCTTTGGCATAAGAAGATAAATCATATGTGCAAAACAGTAAAGGCAAAAGAAATCTCATTAAAACATTGTCTAAGCCAGGCACTGGTGGCTCATGCCTATAATTCAAGCTACTCAGGAAGCTAAAATCTGGAGGGTCAAAGTTCAGGGAAAGCTTGGGCAGAAAAGTTGGTAAGAGCCATTCTGCAAAAATTACCAGGAAAAAGCAGGGCTGGAGGCATGTCTCAGCAGTAGAGTGCCAACCTAGTAAGCATGAGGCCCTGAGTTCAAACCACCAAAACAAACAAGCCAACACTGTCTAAAATAGCAAATGTTTGTGTTAGAACTTTCAGTGATTCTAAACTTTCAACTGTTCATCTAGTTTAGAAGACAAAAATGGAAATTTAGGTAACATCAAAGAGATGAAGGAGTATAATGCTAACTTGAGATGGAACAGGCTTTAAATGATTGGAGTCCAGGTTCAAATTACTACATTAATATAATACAGGGGAGGAACTATATAATTATATCAATAAATGCAAAGATGCATGCAATAAAAGTTTATATCCATTTATGTTAAAAACAGAAAATTAAGCATTGAAAAGACTTCCTCACTCTGACTAACCTATAGCATATATACCTAATAGAAAACAAAATTTTCCTTAGAGTTTGTAGTTTATTATGAACTATTTTGTTTTATGTTATGTTAGAGGTCCCAGCCAAGGAAAGAAAGTGTGTGTGTGTGTGTGTGTGTGTGTGTGTGTGTGTGTGTGTGTGTGTGTGTGTGTTATAGTTAGCAGAGTGCCTGGGGCTCATACCTATAACTCTAGCTACTCAGGAGACTGAGATATGAGCTTCTCATTTCAGAGCCAGTCAGGACAGACAATTTTGAGAGATTCTTATCTTCAACAACAAACAACATGCTGGAGGTAGAGGTGTGGCTCAAGCAGTAGCTCCTTAGCCAGGAGTGATGAAACTGAGCAAAAGCACAAGGCTCTGAGTTTTTAAACCCCGGGATCAACAAAAAAATACCCCAAACAAAATCATCTAAGGTAAAAAAGGAAATCATGAAATTGTCATTTTTCATAATGACATGATTACAGAAGTAGAAAATCCAAGAACAGCAACAGTAATTAGGAAAGCAAATAGATGAATGTAGCTAGGTCACTGAATATAAGATCAATAAATAAAAACCAATTCTATTTATGTATGACAACAATAACAGAAAAAATGAGCATATCCCTTACCATAGCAACACGAAAATCAAATATTTGGAAATAATTCTGACAGATGTGTGAGACCTCTACTTGGAAAACTATAAAACATTATAGAGGTAAATTAAAGATCTCCATGAATGAGAGCGCATACCATGTTAATGGACTTAAAGATTCAATATTATAAAGATATCAGTTCTTTAGAAATTGCCCTATAAACTTAGTGTAATACCAGTAACAACAATCCCAGGAGGTACTATATATAGAAATTAATAATTCTAAAATTTATATAAAATGGGAAGGGCTGAGACATCTAAGACAATTTTGATTAGATACCAAGAGTTTTTATAAAGTTACAGTAAGACAGTATGATATTGATACAAGAAAAGCAAATAAAGAACCCATAAAATGACTCACGTGTGTGTGTGTGTGTGTGTGTGTGTGTGTGTGTGAGTGATACACAGTGATTGTGATAAAGACATTGTTATCACCATTGGGGAGGGAGGCTGGTCTTCTTAAGAGCCAGTGAAGGTCAGCACTGTATATCCACATAGGAAAAGTGAATGCTCATCCTCACCTCATGCCACACAGAAATAAAACTCCAGTTGGATTATAGATTTGAATGTGAAAGATGTCACAATAAAGCTTCCAGAGAATAATAAAAAAGAAACTGTCTTCATAACCTTGGATTACAGAAAGATATCTCAAGCCACACACAGAATTGCTGAATTTAAATAGAAGTGATTGACAAGTTGGACTATATTAAAATTAAGAACTTGATGCCAGCTCTGATAGCTTATGCCTGTAAGCTAGACAGGAAGCTGAGACCTGGAGGGTCATGGTTTGAAGAGAAGCTAGGCAGAAATTTCTGTGAGATTTCATTTCCACCTCACTAGCAAAATGCTGACTGGAGGCTTGGCTCAAGTGGTAGAATGTTAGCCCTAAGCAAGAAAACTGAGCAAGTACAAGGCCCCAGTTCAAGCCATGATACTAGTATAAAAAATACTTAAGAATTTGTTTCATCAGCTTTTTTTTGTCAGTTGTGGGTCTTGAACTCTGGGCCTGCGCACTGTCCTTCAGCTCTTTAGCTCAAACTAGTGCTCTACCACTTGAGCCACAGCACCACTCCCAGCTTTTTCTGCTTATGTGGTGCTGAGGAATTGAACCCAGGACCTCATGCATGCAAGCAAGGCAAGCACCCTACCACTGAGCCACCTTCCCAGCCCCTCATCACTCATCAGCCTTTTTTTTAAAATTGTGAGAATACTGTACAGAAGAGTTACAATTACATGGGCAAGATAACGAGTACATTTCTTATCAAGCATTGTTGCCTCCTCTTTGTTTCCCCTTCCCATCCCTTTCCATACTCCCCGCCTCCCTCCACCCGGTCCTCCCCCCAACCCCCACCAAAGTTGTAAAGTTCGTTTTTTGATATAAGGACTTGTACATCTCATTGTTGCAATGGTACCACCTGTATCCCTAGTTAAACAATTTGTTTTTTCCCTTCCCCTCTACAAATTATACCAACATCAAATACAGTGAAAGCATGAGTTATACAGTGGGGAAGGGACATACAAAGCAACAAAGAAATCATCTTATAAATATGTTAGAAACAATTGCATGAAAGGAAAAAAAAACAAAAAAAACATTTAAATACTTATTTTGGGGTTCATTCCCCTAACATCAACTTATCTGATCTTTTCTGCTTGACTCAGACATATACTAGTTATTGCAAATAAGGGAAACCATGGGACCTATATTTCTTGGGCTTGGCTTACTTCACTTATTATAATTTTTTCCAAGTCTTCCCATTTCCTAACAAATGGGGCAATGTCATTCTTTCTAATGGAGGCATAGAATTCCATGTGTATATATACCACATTTTCTTGATCCATTCATCTAGTGAGGGGCATCTAGGTTGGTTCCATATCTTAGGTATGGTAAATCATGTCATCAGCTTTTTTTTAAGAACATAAAAGATGTGTAATTGACAAAAGACCAATATAGAATACATTCAGAGTACCTATAAATTAATAAACATCATACAAAACTAAGCAAAATATTTAAACAATTCACATAAGAGGATATTTAAATGACCAATAAACCAAGACAATATGTTCAAAATTATTGGTAATTAGGGAAACACACAAAAGGCCAGACACAGAAAAGTATGTATTTCATCTATATAGATTCAAGAATGAAAACAAATAAGATTCAAGGTTGAAACTAACGATTTGTCAGGAGGATGGCTCCCAATGGTGAAGATTGCCTTGGATGGGGCACAAGTGGGTTTCTAGGCAGCTGTGGTAACTTTCTACAATTAACCAGAAAAAAGCCAGAAATAGAACTGTGCTTCAAGTGGTAGAACACTAGCACTGAGCAAGAAAAGATCAGGGACAGTGCCCAGGCCCTGAGTTCAAGCCCCAGGACTGACACACAAACACAAAGAAGTATATAGTTGTATTTGATCTGGAGACAAGGCCATTTGGACAGGAGTAGAAAAGGGAAGGCCTTAGTTTACAAACAAGACCACACTAAAGCTACCAGCACAACAATGTTTATTGCAGCATTATTTACCATAGCTAAGATATGGAACCAACCCAGATGCCCCTCAGTAGATGAATGGATCAAGAAAATGTGGTATATATACATAATGGAATTCTATGCCTCCATCAGAAAGAATGACATTGCCCCATTTGTTAGGAAATGGAAAAACTGGAAAAAATTATATTAAGTGAAGTAAGCCAGGCCCAAAGAAACACAGGTCCCATGGTTTCCCTTATTTGCAATATCTAGTATATCTATGAGTCAAGTGGAAAAGGTCAGATAATGTGATGTTAGGAAAATGAACCCTTACATATGTATTTTAATATTTTTTTCTTTCATGCATGTGTTTCTAATGCGTTTATAAGATTATCTCTTTGTTGCTTTGTATGTCCTCCCCCACAGTATAACCCCTGCTTTCACTATATTTGATGTCAGTATAACTTGTGGAGGAGATGGGGAAAAACCAGTTGTTTAAGGATACAGGTGGACCTGTTGCAACAATGAGAAGTACAAGTTGTCATGTCCAAAACGAGCTTTACAACGTCGGTGCGGGGGCGGGGAAGGGGGGGGGAGGAGAAGTATTGGGATTGGGGGGAGGCTGGGAAGGGATGTGAAGGGTAAACAAAGGAGGAGGCTGCAATGCTTGGTAAGAAATGTACGCATTATCCTGCCCATGTAATTGTAACCCCTCTGTACAGTATGTTCACAAATAAAATTAAATTAAATTAAAAAAAATACACCCACCAGATAAGAAGTCCACCCAGGCAGGCTAGTAGGGAAAGATGAGGGGAAAGGGGCTTAGTGTATCTATCTTTCCCTCTAAATTTCAAGAAATGAACCTGTCAGCAAGCTGTGCTCAACTCTTACAGCAGATCCTTAATAGCCTGTAGTTGGGTAAGAATAAACGTATGTGTCCCAGTGAATTATGATGATTTTATTGCCTTGGGAGTGAAGGTTGTTTCTTATTTTCTGCTTCCTTAGTGAAATGTTTTACCACACTGTAGTCAGAACGCAGCTACTGTTGAAGAGCAGGAAAAATCAATAGAAGACTTGAGTTTATTGGCTCTGATCTTATGACTTTTTATCATGAAATAATTTCTAGAAGCAGAATCCAGAAAGTGAAGCAGAACAGCAATCGCATACAGATTTGGTAATAGCTTTGCTTCACCAGCCCCATCTTTGACCCACCCGGTCTGAGATTCTATATATGCTGGATCTTTCTTACATGAGACACATGTGCAAACACATACATATGCATGCGCACATGTACACAGACTCAAGCACACATGTGCACATAGAGGCTTCCTAACTCTTAGCTTACAAAATTCCCATTGTTTCTTGCTTCCTGTTTGGACATCCCTTGGATGACACCTGTTCCTGCTGGATTTGTTTTTTTGTTTTGTTTTGTTTTGTTTGCTTGAACTCAGGGCCTGGGCGCTGTCTCTGAGCTCTTTTGCTCAAGGCAAGCACTCTACCACTTGAGCTACAGTATCACTTCCAGTTTTCTAGTGTTTCATTGGAGATAAGAGTCTCACAGACTTTCTTGCCAGGGCTGGCTTTGAACTGCAACCCTCAGATCTTAGCTTCTTGAGTAGCTAGAATTACAAGCGTGAGTCACCAGCTCCTGACCCGCATAATGATAAAGCTGGGCAACACAATCCTTTTGATTCCACCTTTCTCATTCTGCAGACCATGGGACTCTGATCCCACTGCTTCTTTGGGAAGCAAATATGTAGGCATAAGATAACCATGGACAGAACTAAACAGCTCTTTGAACTCTGGGTCTAAAAGAAAGTAGTATGAGCACCATTAGGACCACATAGTTTTGGCTACATCTTATGTGCAAAGCCAGGAGCTTCTCCTGGTTATGGGAGATGTAGGTTGGGCCCGACAGCTCTTGGAAACATCTCTTCCTCATTGCCACTACCAACAGACTCATAATGCCTGCTGTACTCACTTCTCACTCGTTTATTTGGCATCATTAGTTCATATATCCCACACTACCCAGACAAGTCCTGGAGCTTGAGGCAACCCCAAGTCATCAGACACAAGGTTCATCTTAGCACAGTGATGTTGCATCATGGACTCCTGGTGCTTGCAATTTCTCTGGCAATGCCAAAGGCCAGGAATTACACGGTTGTCCTGAAGAGTTCCTCTTCCTCCAGAGAAGCTGGAGTGGGAAAAAAAGTCCTTGTGGCACAGCTTAGAACCACTGGAGAATGCCCTTTGGGCAGCCCTGGGAATGGCCGGGGTGGCAGCTGCCAGCATTCTTAGGGTTTTCATGACCAGCTGCATGAATACCATTCTTGGCCTCAGATCTTTACATTGCCTAGCTTCCTTTTTACTGCTCTGTGAAGGGTATAATTCCCCCTTCAAATGCATGGCAAGGTTTCACTTAAAGGATTAAATACAATTACCTTGGGCAGCAGACACAGGGAAGTCATAGATATGACTTGGTCCAAGGGATACTCAGAGCTGGGCAGATTAAAAAGAGCATAAATGAGTCCCCTGTGTTAATGACAGTAACCAGTTTCCCCAGGACTTACAGTGTCGACTTCCACGGTTCTGGTCAGAGCTCAGTGGGGCTAGGATTAGGGCTTGGTGTAGGGTACTGGTGTGAGGATTCATTTTGTCAGCCACAGAGTTGATATTGATATTCCTAAATCAAACAGCCTCTTGCTGGACTATAATCTATGAGCTCGAGTCTATTCACCCTTCAACCCTCCCATTTCTCCCAGATGCTGGAAGCTTTCCAGTCATGCCCATGCCCGGATACAGGCCACGGAGCTACACAAGATGATGGGAAGCCAGCTGTGGGTCCCCATGAACCCCATCCCTGCTGAGGGCTTGAGCCCCGCATGGAGCCCGGCTGAGCTGGAACCTCTCTCCAGGAAGTTGTGGCTGTCCCAGCTACCCCTCTGCTCTCTTCCTTTTTGACAGAGTGACTGAAGCAAAGCTTGTGCCTGGCAGGCTGAGAAAGTAATGGTGGGGGCCGACATGCTCTAGCTCTGGCTTCCTGAGAGCTCCACAGACATCACTCCCACACAAAGACACCCATCAGAAATGTGAGCTCAGACTCTCTTCCCACACCCAATCTGGGATGGCTGTTCATGGACCCATCTGCACTCTGGGCCACAGTCAAAAGGCTCCCATTGTTCCCAGGAGGATAAGAGCCAGATCATAGGCAATGGAACCTGCCTCCATTCTGTCTGGAGATACCTAAGTTTCTAGAGCTTTCTCCAGTCTGGGAGTAAGGAGACTCTAGGTGACAGCACAGTTGTCCTTCACTGCAGGACTTTATCGGAGGGAACAAGTGGTTGGCCAAACGGCATTGAAACTCCCAAGGCCTCTCTTGGCCACCATACCTCCCTCCTCAGTAAGGCAGAGGTCCTTATCTGAGGGAGGTGAGGTTGCATCTGCAGTTCATCCAGTGACCATCTAGTTTGATGGGGTCAGTATCTACATCACAGGAGCAACAGCATGGATTGAGGATGAGGGTCTGAAGACCCCTAAGTAGAACTTAAGTCAGAATGGGCAGAACTATTCTCACTGTCTCCAGAGCTTTTCCTCACACACTTCTCTTTGTAAAACAGAGACAAACTATAAAGGACCTATCCTTCTGAGCGAGGCCCCAGTAAACTGAAGGTATATAAACAGATCTGCAAGAAATTCACTCTCTTTCCCGGCCCCTTTGCCAGAGCATCAGATTCCAGCCTTTAGCCAAAGTTGTCTGCCCAGAGATGACCATATGGGTGTGAACTGCCACACACACATGGATAGGTGCTTGGGCTGAGGCTGCCTTTAAGGATACAATGCCAATTATTTTGAATATTCACGCAACAAGTTTCACTGAGGTGGGAAACTTCAGTGCTGACCATCACAGCTGGACATGCAGGTTAGGAAGAGATTTAATTATAAAGTTGTTTTGACATGTGTCCAAGGTTTAGTCCCTGGGACTTGGGCTAAGAGATGTCCTTAAGTAGACAATGCTTTTTTCTAAACTTGGTGTCTTTTTTGTTAATTCTGAAGCACGTAGAAATTCCTAGATAGAAAGGGCGAGGGACCATGATGGGAAACTTTTGGACACTTTTTTAATAATTAAATGCACATTAATTTATGCCCTGGACTGATTTTACTCTTAGGTACTTACACGAGACACGCAAATGTGTCTACAAAAAGCCACCTACATGGTTACACATTATTTTTTGATGATAATCAACAACTAGAAACACTCGTGGTATCCATACTTGAGGAGTGAGTGAGCCAGCCGTCATGCAGTGGGATATTTATTATTCAGCAATAATGAAAAGAATTGAGGTCTGCGCTATATGGATGGGTGTCCCAAGTAGTGCAGTGGAGGAAAGGAACCAGAGCAAAGGCTGTGCATAGCATGACTCCATGTATATGAACAGATGCGATAGGCACACTCTACTGTGTAGTAGATTTCAGATCAGAAAGCCAGCAGAGGCCAAAACCTTCTTCCCCAGTGGTAGCTAGATACAAGCACTGTCTTCTCCAAGAAGCCTTCCCTACCTAGCACCAACTGCTCTATCTTCACACCAGCCCTATATGGTTTTCTTGTTTTTTATTTTTATTTATTTTTGATGGTCGTGGGTTTGAACTCAGGGCCTGGATGCTTTCCATGAGTTCTTTTCTTTTTTTTTTCCCATGAGTTCTTCTCTCAAGGCAAGTGTACTACCATTTTGAGCCACAGTGCCACTTCTGGTGTTTGAGTGGTTGACTGGAGATAAGAGTCTCACAGATTTTCCTGCCCCAGATGGCTTTGAACTTTGATCCTCACATCTTAGCTTCCTGAGTAGCTAGGATTTATAGGTGTGAGCTTCCAGGGCCTGGCTTAGTTTTCATTTTTTTCTTCTAGCTTTCTTTGGGCCCTAATTGCTCTCTGTATTGTACACTTATAATTAGTTGCATCCATGTTTTAATTTCTTGTTGTATTTTTTTCCTCATTGACAACCAAGGCTGTGTGGATTCCAGATATCCCAACCCAGATAAAGGGTTCATATCAGATGATTCATATACACATGAAGAGTGAATGAATGAAATGTGGGGGGTTTGTTTTATTTTTGTGCCAATCCTGGGTCTTGAATACCAGGGCCTAGGTGCTGTCCCTGACATTTTGTGCTCAATGCTCTACCACTTGAGCCACAGTTCTGTTTCTGGCTTTTTTGTGGTTAGTTGGAAATGAGTTTCATGGGCTTGGGCTGGCTCCAAACCACTATCTTTAGATCTCAGTCTCCCAAGTAGCTAGGATTACAGTGTGAGCCACTGGTGATCAGCTTGTTTTGTTTTAATTAGCTTACATCAGTTATACAGAGAGGTTTGGGGTTTTTAAGCAATTGAGTTGTTGTGGTTGGTGTTGGGGATCAAACCCAAGGCCTTGAGTATGCTAGGCAAATGCTGTACCACTGAGCTACATACCATCCATCTAGGTAGACACTGTGTTACATTGTGCTTCCCTTCTTACATTTCCTATCCACACAGGCTGTAAGCACACTAATCTTTGTAGGAACATCCTCTGGGCCCCCAGAGATGGCTGGGCTGCCAGTTCTCATGGAGTAATTAAATGACAAATTACCTGCAGGCTCTCAGCTAGAAAACTGTAGGAGCACAGCCTTTCCACATTCATAGTATTTAATCAAATATGAAAGCTTAGACAGTTCTTCACAGTCTTGTTTTTAAAGGCCTTTACTTTCAGATGGGAAAACTGAGGCTCAAAGTCTCAGGACTAAGACTCATTCGAGGCCTTTTGTAGGACACAATGCTTATCAGCCTTTCCTTCTATTTCCCTGAAGAGGTTGCTTATATTCCATTCCCAGGATGGGATGGAATCAAAAGAGTATTTCCCCTCTTTCTCTCCATCCTTATCTGAGAAGAGGGGGACATGTTATCTAACAGGAGAGATGCGTGTAAAGAAAAACTGCTGAGCAGACACTGCCTGTATTCCCAAACAGACTCCAGTCTTCCCGCAGGGGCAAGATTTCACACCGACCCATAAACCCACACCAAGGGCGGTCCAGATTCTTAAGGCTTCTTGGCCCTTCCTGAGTGTGCATATAAAACACAGGAGGAAATGACTTAAGTGACATGTCTGGGGCTCTGGCCAAGGGGAGTTCATCACTGCATCTCTGTTGGTAATGAAGTCAACAGTACCTCCATGTCTATAGTCTTGTTGTATGTGTCTTAGAGTTGTGATTAATGGTCTTCTCACCTTGCCTGAGAAAAGTATCAGTGCAGGGGTGGGGTACAGCCAGATATCCCACTGTCTATCCATGGAAAATTCCCTACAACAAGGGAGTGGTTTGGAAGAAAAGATTGTATAAGAAATGAGAGATCCAGTTTCTTATTTGGAGACTAGGATGGGGCTGTCATTTTCTTTTTAAAAAATTAGGAGTAGGGCATGTGGAAGTAGGTTGAAAGGGAACTGTGATGTCCTCATAGGAAGTCTGGAGAGGTTACATGGCATCCAGGTTGGAGGTGTTACCAGGAAGGGAGAGACATGACTATTTCTGTCTCCAAGCCATCAGAATACACAGGTGTGAAGAGTTGCTATTGGTAGTGAATAGAAATAAGATTGATTTGTATTGATCTTCAATGCAGTGGCCTGGCAAAGTTCCTTATGAATTTGGATCACTGAATCTAGTGTCTAGGAGTCCTGAGTTCAAGCCCCAGTACTGGCACACACCAAAACAGAATTTTTCAGTACCTAAGAAGGCTTTGACCCCTGTGCATCAGCATCTAAGATATAGAAAAGCACATTCGGCTGCCAGCCACGAAGATGTCAGCACTTAGCCATGTTCCTGTCTGTCACTCCAGGCAGACAAATTGTCACGTGCAAGATTTCCATCTCACAGCCAAAGCATCACGATTTTCCATGCAAGTGAGACACACTACTCTAGGGATAATTCTGAATCTGCTCTCATTTTGAAGCTTAAAAGATGGTATCATTTGCAAATGCTATTTATTAGGGACAGATTACTGTCAAATGTCACATATACACCCAAATTCATGGGGTCATTCCTTTGATGGACTTCTAGATTTGATGTCAGATGCTTGATGGGGAAAGGACACTTGTGTGAACAGGTGACAGCTGAGGTGTTAGACATGATCACGGGTATTCACTACAGCAGTTGCAATTCACCAGCCCACATGGAACATTGGAGACAAAGTCTGAAGACTTCCTTTGGAATGGTAGTGATACAGTAAATCATGGCATCGTTTACCACCTCCATCCTCTCTCCAGTTTCTTTTACTGTCTCTTTGTGGGAGCCTGAGTGCCTAAGGAGGCTTTTGTCTTGAAAGTCCTCTCCATACAGAAAGGATGCCAATGTGTTCTGAGTCCTGGCCCAGGAGGGACCCTGACACACCTCAGCAGGCTTCAGGAGCAGATTTCCTTACAGTATAGACACAAAGAAATAGTATAGACAGAATCAAGAGACCCCAAGCTCAGTCCTAGGTTAACCTATCTGAATCTCCAAGCTCTCCAAAGCTGCAGGTCAAACCCACCATTTTGCAGACAAGACACAGGGAAAGATGACCCATAGGTGCTAGTATGACTGGGTGAGAGAATGCAGGAGAATAAGGCAATAATTCATACAGTCTCCCCACCTCATCCACCCTGGAGTTACCTAATAATTACAAAATGCTTTAGTCTAGTCTCAGACCAAGAAGAGGGACATGGCTTTCTCACTCAGAATGGCAGATGACGATGGCAGAAATGAGTCACCAAAGGCACACAACTCAAGCTCCAAGACATTATTGGAGCTGCCCTCTTTGCCAACCCAAGTTTTTCAGTGTAATGTGTATTGGCACATTAAAGGATGCCACTGATGAGGTGATTAATAGAGTTTAGAGACTCAGTCCCTTGGGTTAAGGAGAAAGTTGCACTCACGACCCCTTGTAAAATAGCAGCTGGAGCCTGGCCTGGATTTTAGACCCTGGATGGAACAAAGAGAAATGAATACCTCATTGTCTTTATTTTCTTCCTCTCTCTCCTGTCCCTTGTCCTCCTCCTTCCTCTACGATCTTTTCCGACTCCCATCTTTAGAGGAAATATCAAAGTCATGGATAAGCCACATGGAGTCAGGCAGAAGTATCATGGTTACTGAGCCTGTGGCCCAGGGAATTGATGCAGCCAAAGAGAATGTGATGAGTTGATTGGTTTATGAGGGAGAGGATTTTTCTTCCTTTCCAATTTCGATAACAAATGGAGGAGGGTTTCAGAGATTCGAGAGAAAGAACTAACGACTTGATTCTCAACTACCCCATTTCCTAAGGACCCTCCTTCCCCACTGTCATCTTCTTATTTTAAATTTATTGTTGTTATTGTAGAGTTGATATGCAGAGGGGTTATAGTTACATGCATCAGGTAATGAGTAATGAGAACAATTCTGTTTCAACCATGTCTCCCCTTCCTTCACTCTCCCTCAGTTTTTCCCTCCTGTCCCCATCCACAAGATGTGCAGTTCATTTTCCAGTGTCTAGTGAGTATCACTGTTGTATTTGTTCTCCCCTATTACATCTTTTCTGTGTCCCCTCTCACCCTTCCAAAGGCAAACAAACTAACAAATAAGACAAAAGAAACAATAACCATGGAAACTAAAAAAAATGTCTCACTTCCTTTTCTTGGAGTACATTTCATAAGATGTTATTTTGTATGATTATATGCACATAGCTATTGAGCCTCTATCAACCACTGCTATTCATATCCTCCTTTGGCCTCAGTGTGTGACTGTCTAGAGTTCTAAATAATTTATCATATCCCTGTGTGTGTGTGTGTGTGTGTGTATTAATCATTCAGTGTTTTTACTGTCATCCCTCTTAGTTAAATGAAAACAATAACACTCTAGACTAGGAAATTGTGAAGGCTAATGGCATGGTTACGACTCTGTAAGATGATGGATTAAATTAAATACACACTCTATGATAAATACCTAGAAATGCAAGACAAATACAAGATAAAGTTTGAAAATACTGAACTCACTAAAAGAGGAAAATCTCCAGAAACAAAAGCATTGTATTCTCAACAATTCAATAGTCATGGTGACATATGGTCACCAGAAAGACGCAAGAGCATTCCCAGAAACATTTTTCTTAATAGCTTGAAACTGTAAACAGCTCAGATGCCCACCTTCAGCACAGTGGATCAATGGCGATTATTCACATAACAGACAACTGCAGACAATTACAAGAAAGAACCTGTGGCTGCACATAACACATTGGATGAAGTTTAAGCATGTTAAATGAAACAAGAGACAAAGTATCATATATAATGTGAGTCTTTTTTTATCTAAGTTTAAATACATCTTCAAACAACTGTTTTAGTTGGGTACTAATGGCTCATGCCTGTAATCCTAGCTATTGAGGCTAAGATTTGAAGATCACAGTCTGAAGTCAGTTAGGGCAGAAAAGTTTGTAAGACACATTTTTCCAAATAAATATCAGAATGTTAGAAGTGTAGCTGTGGCTCAAGTAGTCCAGTGCCATCCTTGAGCAAAAAACTTAAGAGAGAGTACCCTCATCCTAAGTTAAAACCTTAGTACAGGCAGGCACACACACACACACACACACACACACACACACACACACACACACACAGCAAAACCCCAATTGTTTTGTCTGAAATTGGAATGATGATAAACAATTCATTTGCCAAACTGCACTTTATAATACAAAGATGCATAGAACTTTGTATCATACAGAATGGATTTTATTGTATAAAATATTTTCTTTTTGAAATATATCTTTATCTTGAAGTAGTTGTACAAAAGGTTACTATTCAATAAGTCAGTTTATGGATACAAGGCATCTTTACTGCTACCACCCTTCCATCATTCTTCCCTATCTCACCCAACCCAGCCCTCCCCTCAATTTTCCTAGTTCATAGGATATGCATTCAATATTATGACCGTGTTATGCCCTCCTTTCTCTCTTCTTTTTTCTACCTACCTCCCCTAGACATCACCACACAACCCTTTCTTTCTTTTCCTTTTTACAAACCAATTTTCTGCTTTATTTTTAAGGTAAATGACATCAACATGGCACAAATTATAATTGTACAAACATCGAATAAGAGTTGTAATGTTGAAAGTCAAGCTGGTGGCCCACACCTGTAATACCAGCACTTGGAAGACTTATCAAAAGTTCAAGGCCACTGGGCACCAAGGTTCAGTCTCTCAGGAGATTGAGATCTGAAGATCATAGTTTGAAGCCAGACTTGGCAAGAAAGTCCATGAGATTCTTATCTCCCATAAAGTATTCAGAAAATCCTGGAAGTGGGGCTGTGATTCAAGTAGTAGAGCACTAGTTTTGCACTGAAGCTTCTTGAACAGAAGAGGAACATTTGGTACAAACCAATAAAATCAGAATAAAGTGTGGAATTCAGTGAATGATGATGAATCAATATTGATGTATATATTATGATGAATGTATCACACATAGTAATACAAGTTATGGGTAACAGCGGAAACTGAGTTGGGGGTATATAGAAACTACTCCTTGTGCTATTTTTTCAAGTGTTCTGTACACTCAAAACTATTCTGCCACAAAAGCTGACTTTACAAAACCCAGAGCAAGGTCTGGTAGCAAAATTAAACCTGTAATCTTAATTACTCATGGGGCTTAAACCTGGAGGAGGGTGGTACAAAGCTAGACTGGGTAAAAAAGTCTAAGAGATTCCATCTTCAAAATGGCCTCCAAACACACTGGGCTGGAAGTGTGATACCAGCCAAGCAAGAAAGCAGAGCAAATACACAAGACCCTGGCACAAACAAGAGAAAACAAGCAAACAACAACAGCAAATCTAGACAAAATCCCAAAAACCCCTTGAAAAGAAGTCACTATATGACCTGTGAGAAACTTTTATAAAAATAAAAAGATACTAATGTTCCTGGGTTGACTGATTTTAAAGAATCACATATTGTTATATAAAAGGTTTAGGATACAATCATTGACACATACAAGACAAATTAAATCTTGGCATTTAGGAGTACAATTTTGAGTGTCAAAACAATGAGATGCCAGGAAGCTGTTGGCATCAATATCACCATGGCAGGAAAGAGGCTGAAGGTCAGGTTGTGATCTAGGTGGTTAGTTACATGATCCACTTATGATCTATTTGAAATAAACTATGAGGCTGAACTCTTTTTGTTTTATAAACCTTTCTGCCTGTGCCAGGGTTTACAAGGAAAGTGAAGGAAACAGCCAGGGCATGAGAGAATATGCAAAAGAATATTGTTAGGAATGGACACTCCAACTGACAAACTGATAACAGTGCTTTGAAAGAGAGCAAATTGGGTAGGGGACATGTTCAAGTGGTAGAGTATCTGCCAAGCAAGTGTAGGACTCTGAGTTCGAACCCTAGTATGGCAAAAATTATGATAACTATGGTAATGATGATGATGATGATGATGATGATGATGATGATGATGATGATGATGATGACGGTGATTACAGAAGACAATAAGAAAGTAAATTGACATCTAGACAGATGGTATCCAAGGCAAGGGGAATGGAGAAGACACAGTCTGAGCTTCCCTAATTTAGAACTCTGATAACTGAAATGCTCAGATTTGGAAAATTTTTGAGCATTAATGCATTTTGGATTTTGGATTTTGAGACTGAGAAGCTCAACTGGCAAAGTCTGAACAAAAATTTTTTGAATCTGGAAAATTCAAACTCTGCAGCATTTTGAGTCCCAAGAATTTTGATAACAAAACCCTGACATTCTGCTCAGTCCTGGAGTTAAATCCACAGGTTTCATAACATTTGCTGTGCCTTTCTGAGTGTATGAAACACTTTATATTAACTTTTAAAATTTAAGTCAGCACAATAATGTAGAAACACACCCAGAATGTCTACTGGGGTAAGTGACACCAGCAGTTATCTCAGGAGAGGTGGAATTGGCCAGGAGGTGACAGGGTATCTTCTGGACACTGAAGATTTTTCTACCTCAATGTGGCAGTGGCTACATGAAGGCTTGCTCTCCCCATCATGCTTGCCCTGGCACACTTCTAAGAAATGTCCAAATTCACAACAATACCCTGATGTCCAATTGTAACACCACTGACCCTAGAATCAGACTAGAAATGGGCTCATTAGCCAGCTAGAATTTCAACTCAGGTCTTCTGACTTCCACCCCATTCCCTGCCCTATACTCACACACAAGGCAGAGCAGGGCAAACTACACAGACAGTGTAGCTAGGACAGAGTTAAGAAAAAGTTTTCATATCCTGCAGAAAACTCCTAAGAACTTTTAGAATGTCACTAGTGCCTCCCTACCTTTGCTCCACTTCCCTGAACCCCCAAGCTAGAGGCCACACAATCTTTTACTGCTTTTCCAGGAAGCCTACAACAAGAAAGGAAAAGAAGTAGACTCAAGACTTGAAAACTGGATATTATGAACTTTTAATTAAGGCAGAGTCTGTATTTATCATTAGCATGCACTGACTTATTCTCAACTTATTCAATGCCTTGGTAATTGTCTCTTGGAAGAATCTCAGCAAACATTACAGTTTGCTTTTGATCATTTTTAATAAAAGTAGTAACTTGGCTTTACTCTTGCATTTCTCAGTTGAGGATGCAAGCCTGAACTATTAGAGAGATAATTAATGCCAGGTAGAACTTTCCAGGTAAAACCATTTTATCTTTGTTCTTCTAAACAGTTAAGGCTCTTTCTCGGTTAGGGAAAAAAGGTTTGCCTGTAGTGTCAAAGTTGACCAATGGCTTGAATCATGCCCCACCTTTCCTAGATGCAAATCTCTAAACCACATTTCTGACTTCCATGATCTTGTGTTGCTATACCAACACAATAATAGTGAGAGAACCCACTTCAAAGCTGAAACATAGAAATTGCTCATAAAATGTCAAGAAATGTATACTCCTGCATTTTTATTTAAAACTCAAGATTGTGCAACCTTATTTGGAAATTCTTATGCCAGCCAGCTCTAGTGTATCACAGACCTCTTTAATTCCTCTCTGTTCGCATATGCTCCTGTACATGAATAACATATAATTCTATTACTATAGGTCAGGCATTATGCTAAGCCTTCCTAATAAATTGTCTCATTCCATGCTTAAAACTGTTCTAAGAATGTTATGAATTATTATTCCCATTTTTCACATGAGGAAACTAATTTAGAGAGGTTATTCAACCTGGCCAACATCACTCAGGTAAGAAGCAATGGAGTTGGATTTAAAATCACAAACCTGACCTCTGGTACATGTGTGTGTCACCACCTTCTCATATCAGTCCCTGGGAATTCAGCATCACCTTTATGACAGTAGAGCATGGACATCAGAGCTTTGAGTTCACACTGTTCTAACTCCAAACTCCTCTCAGCTAGACCAAGGAAGATCCAAAAATTTTCAGTGATATATCCAGAAAATCTCTAGTCTTCATCAGCCCACTTCTAAATACTTCATTGTGAGGCCAACTAGATTTTTCCATAAATAACCCACAAGTCCCGCTAATCCTACCAGTCTTGTATCTGATTTTATTATATTGACACTCTTCCCACTCCCAGAGATTAGCACCAGTGTTCCTTCCTTACATTGAGAAGGATGCACTCCCACATGACTACCAAGGGTTGGTCATGAAAAACAATCCATGTGATTCTCTCAAGAAGTTCACTCTTGGAGCTCAGAATATAGAGGAGGAGGTACACACAGCCTTCACACAGACCCATGAGGAGAGGTTCATGTGGACATGGCTGAGAACCATACTACCCTGGGGTGTGGCTGGGATCCCAGCTGTCAACAAGCACCAACTGCCTGTGTTGAGACAAAATGCACTGTTCTGGGAATGAGATGTCTCAGTAATGCAGAGCAAACCAGCTGCTGCTCGTGGATTATAGATGATCCTTTCTCATCAAATTCTTGTCTCAATTTCAGATTCATGGGCAAAATAAGCCCTGCTTTTAGGCAACAATGTTTGGGATTAATTGGCTAGGCAACAATAGATGAGCTGGAATAAGTTCCAATCTCTGTTTTGCTTTCCAAACCCATATATTCCACAGTCTCCCGCACATGCTCCCTTGGATGTCCCCAAATCACTTCAGATTTAATGTGTTTAGGAAGCATTACCTCTACTTTGGATATAGAAACCCCCTTAGAAATGCCTTTGCCACCTTCACTATGTGAAAGAAACCCAGATAAGCTACAAAATCAAAACTCTTCTTGAGTCCAAGAAATCTCCTGTGGTACTCCAGGCTACCACAAAACACAACACCGGATGGCATGCAGAGGAAGATAGAGCTCATGAGGCTCTGCAAGGAAGATACTTACAAAAATCATGAACTCAGAGCAACTTCTCATTGCATCCACTCAACCCATCACTAAGACTTTAGTTAGTAGAAGTGTGCCCAATCTCAGCAGTGACACTCATTGACACCACTCTTCATTGTACTTCTGCAAACCATGTCTGAAAAGCAATGAAAATTGTGAGACACACAAAGACAGAAGAAACCAATAGTCTCTTACCAAAAGATTAAATAATGAGTAGAAGCAGACTACAGTGTTAGAAATATAGGATTTGGATTTCCAAGTAATGTAATTAATGTGGCAGCGAATATAATGGGAAAAGGAAAAAAAATACAGGAATTGTTTAGAATTTAGCAAAGAAATGAAACTATTTTTTTGGACAGACATGAGGCTTGAACTGAAGGCCTGGATGCTGTCCCTGAGCTCTTTCACTCAAGGCTAGCACTCTACTACTCTGAACCATTAGCACCACATCCAGTTTTCTGGTGGTTAATTGGAGATAAGAGTCTCATGAACCGAGGCTGATTTCTACCATGATCCTCAAATCTCAGCCTTCTGAGAACCTTGGATTATACGGGTGAGCTACAGGTGCCTGGTGAACTTATTTTTAATAGGGAAATTAGGATGTTATAAATACAATATGATGCCAGCAGTGAAGGACTCCTTGGACAAGTCTCCTTTGGTAGTGTGCATGCACTGAGAAAGAATTGAAGAACCTAAACAGAAGTCATAGAAATTATCCAAACTAAAACTCACAGAGAAAACCAGGCTAGTTCAGCCAACAGCTATGAGATGATATGATGTAGTCTAATGTAATTGTACAATGACTACATGTAATTGTAGTTCAAAAAGGAAGGAAGGGAATGAAAATGGGAAAGCAATATTTGAAAGGATCCAAAAATTAATGAAGTACAACAAATTGTAAGCACGAAGCTCAGAATAAAATACAACACATACACAACACTCACATGCCTTTACACACTCACACATATCCACTCCCATAAACATTCACACACATTCACATACACACACACACTACTAAACACAACATCACCAAACTACTAGAAAACTAAAAATGGAAGACAAAAGCGAAATCTTGAAGGAAGAGGAAAAAGTAAGAAGTATTACATTGAGAAGAACAAATACAAGAATTGTGCTGATTTGGGAATGGTGGTGGAAAGTCATACATACCTAAAGAAAAAAAAAGTGACACAGAGCACTAAAAATGTGTCAATCTAGAATTTATGGGAAGGAAAAATAACTTTTAGAAATTAGGATTAACATATAGAGACTTTTTTCCTAGGCAAGAGAAGGCTAAAAATCTATGTTGCTAGCAGACTTTCTCTATAAGAAATGAAATGGGAAATTCTTCAGAACTGCAATACCAGGTAGAAGTTTGAATCTGTTCAAAAAATGAGTATATTAAAAAGTATAAAAATGTGGCTAACTATAAAAGACATCTTAAAACTGGTTTTTAAATTGCTTTAAAATATAATGGACTGTCTGAAGCAGAAAAAGTAATAATGTATTTGGGGTTTATAGCATATGTGGAAGAAAAATATATATCTGATATAGTCCAAAAATGGGAATGAAAAAATGGAAATATATCGCTTGAGGCTTATTATACTGCATGTGAACTAGTGAAATGTTATATTAAAGAAGACTGTGGTAAGTTAAAGATATATATTATAAACCCTACAGCGATTATTAAAAAGTAAAAAAAAAGAGAGAGGAATAACAAGAAAACTAATAAACCCACCATGAAGGTGAAAAATGAATTTTCAAAAAAAATCTAACTGGTCCAAAAGAAGGCAGAAAAGAGGAGAAAAACAAAAGAAAGCAAAAGCATTTGATGTAACTAACAGCAAACAACTAGGAAAATCACAAGAACACCTCTGTCCTCTGGTCAGTACCCAGCACTCTGTGGACTTTCCTAAGTGCCAAAAACAGGTGAAGAAAGCCGATCATCCACCTTCATCTCTTATCCCACAGCTAGGGAACACTGCATGCTCTGAAGCATCTTTGCCAAAGGTTATTGACAGTGTCTGAGTTTATAGTTTATCTATAGATAGAGCAGCTCAGCAGATGCACCACATCTTGGGAGTGAAACACACCCCTGTCCTCCTTCTCCATGTATAACACTCCTGAGCATCCCCCCACCCCCGCCACATACACTTCACATACTTGCTTTCAAGCTGAAATGGTAACTTAAATGTAAGATAAAATCTGATGTGTCCTTTAAAGTAAGAAAAAGGAAAGCCACTACCAAAACCACAGAATGAAATATGTGCACTAAATCCAAATGTAAATGGCCTAGACCACCAATTAGAAATAGAAATGTTGTCTTAGCAAAAGTCAAGATCCGCCGGGCGCTGGTGGCTCACGTCTGTAATCCTAGCTACTCAGGAGGTTGAGATCTGAGGATCGAGGTTCAAAGCCAGCCCAGGCAGGAAAGACCGTGAGACTCTTATCTCCAATAAACCACTAGAAAACCGGAAGTGGCGCTGTGGCTCATGTGGTAGAGCGCTAGCCTTGAGCTGAAGAGCTGAGAGACAGTGCACAAGCCCAGAGTTCAAGCCCCATGACCGACAAAAAAAAAAAAAGTCAAGATCCATCTCCATGCTAGCTCAAAAAAAAAAAAAAAAACCCTCCCTATATAACGTAGGAGATTAAAAGAAGGAGAACAGGAAATATATACCACCAAAAAACTAATTATATTATTCTTGTCACTGTGACAAAATGCCAAGCAGAAACAGCCTAAAAGAGGAGATTTACTTTGGCTTTTAGGCTTAAGAGAATTCATTCCATAGTCACTTGGTCAAACCATGATGGCAGGAGTAGGCAGAGCTTTTCCATGGTAGGTAGGAAGCCTCCAAAGGGAGGATACAAGAGGCCAGGGTAGGTATAACCCCTAAAACCTGCCCTCTTTTCCCTATTGCCCACAATAGTCTACTTCTTTGTGTTAGAACTACATCTTACCATTCTGCCCCACTTCCCAATAATGCCACTGCACTATGAATCTATCAAAGGATTAGATCAACACTCTCATGATCTAATTATTGCTGGGAAACCGATCACTGTTAACAGAGAGTTAACAGTGACATAAAATTAAAGTGACATAAAAGTGACATAAAAATCAACCATCATAGCAATCAAAGCTAAGCTGGAATGTCTATATAAGGCCAGGGATTAAGCCAGTCATAATGAAAAGCATACCAATTCTTAATGTACATGCAACTACTAAAAGCATTTCAAAATAAACAAAGCAAGCATTGATAGAAAGATAAGGGGAAAGAGATAAACCCACCATTATAATTAAAGACTCACTAGTCTCTTAGCAATCCATACACCATGTAGACAGAAAATCAGTAAGGCCATAAACAATTTGAACAACAGAATCTGAGAACAGGAACTAGAATACTCTTCCAGAAAAAAGAAGACTTTCCAACTCATTTTATAAGGATGGTGTTGCCCTAACTCTTAAGTCAGTCAAAACAATGATAAGAAAACCACAGAACAATGTCCCTTGCATCAATGGATGCCAAATGTTTAAGGAAATATTAGCAAGTTGAATACAAATATGTTTCTATGACAATACCACACTATTCTCTGGGGATTGGCCCAGATGTTAAACACCAGTTCCAGATGTAGACAATGTAAACTATAGTAATAGCCACGTAATGAACACAAATACCAAAAAGAATCTGACAATTCAATATCCTTTCATGATATTTTAACAGCTCACCACTAGAACCAAGGGAGTAAAGCCAGAGAGTCAAGCTCATGCTTCATCTGCTGGAGTTCTTGAGCTCAATTCCTTGCACAAAACACAAAACGAAACAAAACAAACAGCGTCCACAATCCACAATAGAATTAACTTCTGCCACATAAAAAAGACATCTGGAAAACCATACAGCTAGACTTCCAAGTGCTTTCCCTCAAAGAATGGAAATCAGTCTTCTTCCACCAATCCCAGCAAGTTCTATCACTACTCAAGCAAGGAAAAGAAAAGGCCCACTCCCTGGAAGGGTGACCCTAACTCTTTGTTAACAGATAACTCAGAAATTCATTTAACAATTAATCAAGCTGGGCTCCAGTGTTTTGCATCTGTAATCCTAGTTACTCAAGAGACTGAAATTTAAAGATTACAGTTTAAAGCCAGTCCAGGCAGGAAAGTCCATGAGACTCTAATCTATAATTAACCAGCAAAAAGCTGGAAATGGAGGTGTGGCTTAAATGGTAGAATGTCAGCTTTGAGCAAAAAAGCTGAAAACTCAGGCCCTGAGTTCAAACCCCAATACCACATACTCAAACAAAAAATGTTAACTGAATTAAACAAAGTTAGTGAATTTAGCAAGGTTATTCACAAAAACTTTGAAGCCTTAAAAACACTGCTGACAAAAATAAGAATACCCAAATAAGAAGAAATATCTACCATGTTTATCTGTCAAGACAATAATGTTAGAAGACCAGATTTTCACAAATTAATCATTGATCACACTCACAACCAAAATCTCAGGAGCTTTTTTTTTAAAAAAAAATAAAACTTAACAAGATTTGTATGAAATTTGAATGGAAAACTTCATATAGAACAGATAGATCTTTGATCCAAGGAGCCCAATTCAAAATCACCCAAGGCAAGTTCGCAAGACTCCATCTCCAAAACAATTCGCAAAAATTCAGTCTGGAGGCATAACTCAACTGGTAGACCACTAGCCAAGCAAGCAAACTGAGTGAACAAGAGGCCCAGTCCAAACCCTGGTATAAGAAGGAAGGAAGGAAGAAAGAAAGAAAGAAAGAAAGGAAAGAAAGAAGGAAGGAAGGAAAGAAAGAAGGAAGGAAGGAAAGAAGGAAGGAAGGAAGGAAAGAGAAAGAAGAAAAGTAAGGAGAAAAGAAAAATATCTAGCATGGTCAAAGTAATTTGTAAAAGAGAATAATGTTGGAAGATGCACACCAGCTGGATTTTTAAGTCTTATTATAAAATTATGGCAACAAGACAATGTGTACTGGTACAAGGAGATGTTTGGGTATATACTCACACACATACACACACACATACACACACGCACATATACACACGAAATATGAATAGACAATCCAGAAAGAGACCTGTCTGTGTACATTCCACTTATTTCCAATGAACAAGTCAAGGAAAATCAATGGAGGGACATAAATATCCCTTTAACAAATAATACTGGAATTATTAGGTCTTCATATGCAAAACAATGAATATCAAGCACTAATTTATACCATAAAAATTAACTTAATGTTTAAAGTTAAAAGATAACACTTTACTCAGGTACTAGTGGATCATGCTTTCAATCTTAGCTGCTCAGGAGGCAGAGATCTGAGGATTTCAGGTCAAAGTTAGCCTGGGCAGGAAAGTCCGTGAGACTGTTATTTTTAACTAACCAGCAAAAATATGGATGTGGACTTGTGGCTCAAGTGGTAGAGTGCCATTTTTGAGCAAAAAAGTTAAGGGACAGCACCCAACCCCCAATTTCAAGCCCCAGCACTATCCCCTCCCCTACCACATATACAGATAATGATCATTGTTACTTTGGGTTGGGCAAAGATTTCCTGGGTCACAAACAGCACAAGTCATAGAAGAAAAAAAGTGATGAATAAGATTTTATGAAAACTAATTTGCTGTCTTTGAAAAATCTCATTAGAAAATTCAAAAGGAAGCCCCAGACAAGTAAAGATTTTACCAGAACATTTATCTGATAGAGAAATTGTGTAGGAGAATAGGTAAAGAACTCTAACAATTCAGTAAGAAGAAAAAGTAACTCAACACAGAGTAGGCCGAAGGTTCACACTTTTAACCAAGGATGATACAGAGTTGGACAATAAATACCTGACAGAATGAATGATCAGCAATAGAGAAATGTAAAACTAATATGGCCACCAAAGTGAAATACCAGTCCAGTGAAGATAACCAAACATTGAAAAACTGACCCTAGCCAGGGCTGGTGAGTAGGCCGAACAACTGGAACAGACACTTGCTGGCAACTGTTTGATGATCTTTTCTGACAATGACCCTCCAATCCTACTCCGGGGTCCACGCATCTACGTGGAAGTATCTGGAATGCCCACAGTCACTTTGCTTATGACAGCCCCAAACTGGAAATAACCAAGAAGTAATTCAACAGATGAAAGAATGAAGAAATCACAAAATGAAATACTGTCCAGAAAACAGAAGGCATCAAGTATAGGCACACTAAGAAATGTGCAGAAATCACAAAGCTTTAAGAAAAGGACGCAAGAAATGCACACAGGCTTCATTCTCATTATTCATTTTACTACTCACTGGAAAAGTGACAACTCCAGAGACAGAAATCAAGTCACTGGCTTCCAGGGTTGTGGACTGCAGGTACTAAGCAGAATCTCTGGGGGGTCATCAGGGCTTTTGTTTTTAGTGCCAGTCCTGGGGCTTGAACACAGGGCCAGCATCCCTCAGCTTTTTCTCTCAAGGCTTGAGCCATCCCTCCACTTCCAGCTTTTCAGTGGTTAACTGTAAATAGCTGACTCATAGATTTTCCTTCTTCAGCTGTCTTTTAACCCCAGTCCTCACATCTCAGCCTCTTGAATAGATAGGATTATAAATGTAAGCCAGCGCCTGGCATCAGAATGTTTTATGTCTTCACTACAGTAGCTACACATTTGTCAAAGATTATCTAAAAGATGACTCTTACTGTGTTCCATTTTACTTTCAATAAATCTGACCACAAATAAACTTGAGTATACTCAAGATAAACTCATGGTACCTCTTCCCCACAGAGCCTTTTCCCTGTGAATGGCCGTCACAGCCATCCAGTCCCCAGGACCACCCACAAGTCACCCTGTCCCTTCCCTGCAGATTTGAGTTGTACAGTTGTACCACCTAATTATTATTAGCTGTAATATTTTTTGTCAGTCGTGGGTCTTGAACTCAGGGCCCGGGTGCTATCTTTGAGTTCTTTTGCTCAAGGCTAGCACTTTGAGCCACAGCTCCACTTTCTGGTTTTCTGGTGGTTTCTTGGAGATAAAGAGACTCATGGACTTTCCTGCCTGGGCTAGCGTTGAGCCAGGATCCTCAGATCTTAGCCTCCTGAATAGCTAAGATTATAGGCATGAGCCTCCTTTGTCCCACTCCATCTAATTATTTATTTCCTCTTTTCTTTCTCATTTCTCATTCCCAGTCTCTTTTCAGGTTTCTCTAGTGTTTCTCCTCCAGCCTACCCACCTCTGGAACTCAGTTTATTTCCCCTAGACTGTATCACTGCCCTGCATCTCCAGCACACACTCCAAATACCTCAGCCAGGAAGCAAGCCATGGACCCCCTGTGACCTGCACTGAGAACTGAGCAAGTCCCTTCTCATGACATAGGTTCTGCATCCCAAGCTTCCAGCCACTGACAGTGCTTCCTCCCATGACACTTCTGTGCAGATGTGGTCCCTTTGCTTGGAATGCCCTACTACCTAACAGATTCTACATACCCTGGATGGTGTTAAGGAAAGACAACCTACTTTAAGAGACCACACTCTGGAGCCAGACTGCATGGGTTTGGTTTCAGACTCACCTAATATGCCATTGAATGTGAGGAATGCTTTCTCGGTGTCTCTGCGCCTCCGTTTAATCATCCCTCAAATAAAGGCATTAAGCAGCCTCTGTGCTTAACTGGCTCAACCCACAGCCCTGGCCCCCTTTCTGCTCACAAAGTTGACTTGGTTTAGATGATAATTATGTAATCTCCCTATTTAGAGAGTTGTTAGGAAGATTAAAAGTACCTGACACTTTTTGAAGTACCTGACATATGTTAAGTGCTGTGTAAGTGCTCCAGAAAATGCTGGTCTAATGAATGAAAAGATTAAGGGAAGAGAAGGAGGAGGATAAAGTGAAGGAGGAGGACAGAAGAGGAAGGGAAGAAAGTAGCAAGAGGTGGAAGGGAAAGAAGGAGAAAAATTGCAGGCAGCTCAGGCTATATTTACAAGTCCTCTATCTACAAATCACCCAAGAGAACACCATCCCTGCTCTCCAATCTCAGGGAAGCCAGACTGACTGGAAGCCAGTGTCTGTGCTGGCCTTGAAAGAACTCTGAGACATTTCGAGATGCCACATTTCCCACATGGTTGGGATCTGTTAGCAAAGGTGCTGTTTGCTTCTAGAGACTCAGCCAGTCCTCCAGCCAGGTTCACAGGGCTCAGGTAGTAGGGAGACCAGGCTTCTCCTTCTCAGGACTCAGCATCTCCAACTGTTACCATTGTGTTATCACCATGTTACTCAAAGACCTCCAAAACAGCTCTTCACAATGTAATGGATGAGGTGCAAACCCCTTACCTCTGTAAGTCTGGTGTACCTCAGAGTCACCCACAAATCTCTGCGACTCACCCCAGAGGCCCTGTTCAGCATAGCTAAGGTAGACAGAGCCCAGGATTTTGCATTTCCAACAAATCCCCAAGGAACGATGAGGCTGTGGCTGCAGAAAATCAGCTTTGAAGATCATTGTCATAGAAGAAACTGCCCCCTAAGCATCTCCAGCCCCCTCCTACCTCCATGCCTCTGCAAAAGACAGAACTCACGTTACACAGTCAGCCTCTACTCAAACCAGTCTTCTTTCGAGATTTAATGCTAACTCTACCTGCCAGTCATTGGTAACAGTGTTGGGAAAC
The DNA here is from genome assembly GCF_000151885.1 of Dipodomys ordii. Lineage (NCBI taxonomy): Eukaryota > Metazoa > Chordata > Mammalia > Rodentia > Heteromyidae > Dipodomys > Dipodomys ordii. The sequence continues at coordinate 14,356,549 of NW_012267235.1, read as the reverse complement.
TGAGTCACGGGTAGACTAAAGAGAAAATGACCTCAACAGATCACATCAACTTTAATATAGAGTTGAAGAGGGATGCCATGGTGACCTGAAGAGAGTCAGGAGAGAGAGGAGAGATGTAATGGGAGGGGGTGGATGACTTAAGTAGGGTTGAAGGTGGCTGTCGGGAACAAAAAGTTTTGAGATGATCTTTGCAATTTTGTGGTTTGGACCAGAAGTAATAAGCTTGTTGTGCAAACCCACTGAGCAGGTCCTGGTTCAGCCAGCTACAGCCTGCTTCGGGGAACTCAGGTGCCTGTTTCTTGGAGGGGTGAGAGAATGGACATTCACATTTTTGGGCTTTCATATTCCTATCATACAGCTCCTTCTACTAATATTGTGCTGTGATAGAAATATCCAGACCATGAGTGGTTTGTTATTCATACAAGTATTTTTATCACTTCAAGCTGATTTTCCATTGTGAACACAGTAGGTCCTCTAGAAACCTACTGTGTGTCCTAAATACAAGAGTAGTGATGAAATTAAAATAAGGACACAGTAATGTTACTACCACAGCCAAAATTATAGACCTGTTGGTAAGGCAAGACATCTATCAACGCTGTCCAATAGGGATACACTGTGAGTCACATAAATAATTTAAAATCTATGCATCATATCAAGTCTACAGAACTGGAAAACATGGAGAATATTTTACTATAATCATGGCCATTTTTTGATACTATCATCTTTCTTACAGATTAGAAATAATGTAGACTCTGAAAGTGAATTAACAATTTTTTTTTTTTGGGTCCGGTCGTGGGGCCTGAACTCTGGGCCTGGGCACTGTTCCTCAGCTCTTCAGCTCGAGGCTAGCACTCTACCACTTGAGTCACAGCACCACTTCTGGCTTTTTTCTTTTTCTGCTATGTGGTGTTGAGGAATCGAACCCAGGGCCTCATGCATGCAAGGCAAGCACTCTACCACTGAGCCACCTTCCCAGCCCCTTGAATATTTGATTAGTTAAAATCACTGGTCTCTCTCCAACTCTGGGTAGATCTTTTTGTATATAATTTTTGTAACATCATGCATTGGTCATTTTGCAAATAATGGTCCACTGGGCTCTGCTGCTCTTTCAACTGTTGACACATTTTATTATCCAATATCACAAATTTACATTTGTTAATATCACCACAAATCCTGTCAAATAAGTCTTTAAATATTGACAGTCTGTTAGGCTCATTATAGCTGTTCTAAGACCTCCAAATTTCTCATTTTCATTTGAAAACTTGATTTTTATGATAACTAATATGACCAGTTGTTTCTCTGGAAATTAGCAAATTTTAATAAGTATTTGAGAAATATGTAAGCTTGACAAACCAAAGCTTGACAATAAGTCATTCTTTCAAATAATAGTGTTTCACAACCAAAGAGCTAATTCAGCTCACAGCTAAAGCAATCTCATGGAACTACCAAGTACTCTACTGACTATACTTTTCAATCCTCACACAAATTATTAAAAGGATGTGTTCTTGGCTGGATACCAGTGGCTCATGCCTGTAATCTTAGCTACTCAGGAGACTAAGATCTGGGAGCTTGCCCAGGTAGAAAAGTGGTAAGACTCCATAGTGTCTGATTAACAATCAAACAGCTAGGCTAAGCTCATAGGAAAAAGCAGTGCATGTTTTCTCTCATATGCACAAGCTAGTTCAAAAATACACCAGGACATAACAAATTATGCAGGTCTCTAGGCATTTACACACAGTGAGACTAAAAGAGGATACTCTTAGGACAGGAACCCAAAGGTACAAAGCCTATGATCGATCCTTGGAACATGTAACACATTTATTAAAATGAACTCCAGGAAATGGAAACAAGATTCTTTTTCTTTTTGTCATGTTTGTTTATGTGTCTTTTGAGGGCCAGGGCAGTAAGAAAGGCATAGAAATGAAGGGACAAAGGGTGAACAAATACAGCAGTGGTACTCACTAGACGTTATGTTGAACATGTACTATACAACTTGTGGTGGGGACAGGAGGGAAAACCTGAGAGAGCAAAGGAAGAGTGATACCTGAAAAGGAATGGACTCATTATCTGACTTATGAAATGGTGTCCCTTGTACATCACTTTAATAATAACAATTTTAAAAAGTGTTTACAATTTAAAAACAAAAACCTAGGCTAGAAGTATGGCTCAAGTGATAGAGTTCCAGCCATGAGCAAGAAAGTCTTGCAATTGCAAAGCCCTGAGTTCAATTCCAGTACAACAAAAGCAACAACGAAAAATCAAACACACACACAAGAAAAACAAAAAAAAATGTATTCGTTAGAGTGAAGAGTTAGCAAGATCAATAATGTTTTCTGCTTTATTTAAAACACTCATGGTGTCATCAATGTTTTCTTCTTGCAATGAAGAATAAACGACTACTGGTTGTCATCATGCTAATTCACCTTGAGCAGTCTCACCCCACATGGCTTTGACAATCTCAGTGCAAATATCTCTTGGTTAAAAAGGTAAATAGCGAATCACCATTATGATGTAAATCCTTTTCATCTTCCAGATTCCTTGACTTGTCTCAGAAACTCCCTAGCTTCTCAGACCACATGCTGGAATCTGCTCTTCTGCATTTTGACATCTGAAATGTTGGCCGTTCTATCTGCTTAAAATACTGGCCCATCCTTCTCTGCTGAGGAAAATCCGACCCCTTCAGATCCTGTTTGAACCACTCCTTGCAGATTGTCCACATTCTCTGCTTCCCTCCTGGGCCAGAGCTGGAGAGTTGACCTTGCAGGGCTGTGCGGGAAGCTGGTCTGCAGCAGAGAGAAGAGTGGAGGGAGCTACATATAGACAATCAAGAGGGACTGCACAGTGTGCACATGTCTACAATTGAAAGTAAAAGAACACAGATTTGGGAAAGGGAGAGTTCAAGGGGAGACAGGAACAAGATTCGGGTAGGGTACAGAGCTAAGGCCTCAGGATGAAATGATAGGGCATGCCGAAAGAATTCATTGACCCAGAGAGCAAGTTACAAGGTGCAGGTAGCAGAAACAGGGCATGTGAAATTGGTGACCCCTTGAGAACATGGAAATATCCCTAAAACTTTATGAAAAAACCTGGGTTGGATGTGGCGGTTCATGCTTGCCATTCTAGCTACTCAGGTGACAGAGGTAGGATAATCATGGTCTAAGGCTAGCCTGGCTCCAAGTATGAGGCCTATCTGAAAAAGACTGAAGGTGTAGCTCAAGTGATAGCAGCTTTGCCTAGAAAGCACAAGGTGCAGAATTCAAAACCCAAGTAGTGCAAAAATAAAAGTTCAAAACCCTTTATGGGAAACATAAAACAAGGAAGTAGGAATTGCAGGTTCTTTTAATCAAAAACATGGGGTGAGCTAGTAAGACCAACAATGTTTGTTCTTTCTGGAAAGTTCTAAGGGGAAATCTATTCACTGCCATTCTTGTACTCATTTTTGGTATTGATGGTGAGCTTCAGCATGCTCTGATCCAGTCTCTGCCTCCACCACTACTGATGAACTCCCTTGTGTGTCTTTGTGCTTCTCCTCCAGCTCCTGCTGCTCTCCCTCTTCCTCACCCTTACCCTCATCCTCATCCTCTTCCTTACCATCTTTCTCCTTGTTTTTTGGCTTTCTAGGCAAGTGCTCAACAACATGGACCACTTCATCAGCCTATTTCTTCTTCTAAGAGCACTAGTCAAATTAGATTAGGGACAATCAGGATGGCCTTATCTTAATTATATCTGAAATAACCTATTTCCTAATAAAGTCACATTCACAGACATAAAGTATCCAAGATTTAAGCTATTTTTGAATAGGACATAATGCATATAAACTCCAACCATTAGGTATGAATCCAACAAACAGATGAAAATTATACATGGAGTAGATGAACAGGAGGAATGTTCAGAAATCCAAACAGGATGATGTACGACCCCAACTTTGTAGGATATAGTAAGCAAAATGGGAAAAACCAATGCAAGGAAACCACAACTGCTGCACACAGGAAGGAGGATGAATGGGATAGCTGGATATTCAGGAATGAGGCTGAGGGGTCTAGGTAGAGATGGGACCAACAAACAACATGGTCACTTCAGAACTGGTTCCCTTCCTTGAGTGCAGTGAAATCCCCACTGACGTGAGTCTGTCTCATCTTGCAAGTGCCAGGGAAGAGACCTCTGCACTGGTGGCTCACACCTGTAATCCCAGCCACTCGAGATCTGAAGATCTGTTGAAGGCCTTCCCAAGTAGACGAATCCATGAGATCCGTATCCCCAATTAACCAACAAAAAGTCAGAGGTGGAGGTATGGCTCAAGCTGTAGAGTGCCAGCCTTGGGCCAAAACACAAGCACGAGTGCAAAGCCCTGAGTTTAAGCCCCTACAGGCACACAAACAAAAACAAAATCGAGCAAAACCAAAAGGAGACAGCGGTTCAAGTGAAGCTGACAATGCCTCCCAGGAGATGAGGGATAGGCAAAAGATGCCAAACTTCATAATGAACCCTCTTGCACCTGAACTGAGCCTTTAACACCGGAACAGGCTCCATCCACACTGGACAGCATGTCATCTGATGCCTCTGTTTCCCTCCTTGATGACTCACTGGTCGGAGCATGTTCGGTTCACTTCCTCCATCCAGAATGGGAAGCACAAAGATGTCTGTGCTCTAGCCCTCTCTAAAATCATCAGCGAACATGAGCAACCGAAGTGTCTAGGGGTCAGAAGTAAAGGGGGAGGTGCCTGAGCAATGGAAGTGGCTGGGGGTCTGCAGTGAAGGGGGAGGTGCTAAAATTATTCAAGCTTTTACAATGGGATAATAAGGGAACTTTCCTCCTCTTGGTCTGAGCTCATTTGATTGTAAAGATCTTAATAAATTCAGCCTGATTAACTCCAACCTTGTGTGGGGAAGGTTATCTTGTGTTGTGGAATTAATTTTAAACAGTAGACAAAAAAATAATAAGAAGGAGAAAACATTCAGTGCATGTGTAGGGAGCCAGAGGGAGAGGCAGGGAGAAAGAGGCATTGGTGGTGAGGCCAGGCTGGCTTCTGAAATCATACCTGTCTCTTTTTCCCCCTCACAATTCTGCTTCTTTATTTTTTGTATATATTTTTATTGTAAAAATACTGTACAGAGGGGTTACAGTTACATGAGTAAGATAATGAGTCCATTTCCTATCCAGCATCCTTACTTCCTTTGTTTTTCCCCTACCATCCTTTCCCTCCTTACCTCCCCCCCCCCACCGCCGAAGTTGTCAAGTTCATTTTCAACATGTCTTGTACATCTCATTGTTACAATGGGTCAACCTATATCCTTATTTCAGCATTTTGTTATTTCCCTTCCCCTTCCCAAATTGGAAAAATCATACCTTAGTCTTTCATAAGAAAGTCTCCTGTCTCATTGGGAAGCTCCAGGCAACCCTCCTCAAACTTTCAAACTTGAGATCAGCTTGACTTACACTCTCCCTCCCCCACCAGTGTTGCAGGACCACCCCTCAGGGGCCTCAGGATAATCTCAGACCCGTCCTGTTCAGTTCCCACTTTTTCTCTTGGCCTTGGTGCTCTCTTACTCTTGAGTGTCTTCTGGGTCTCTGCCACCATTGTACTCTAGGGCCATGATTTTTTTTCTTCCATCCCAACTCCTCCACTTAACCATTTGTCTGAACTTCAGTTTCCTAATGAAAGCCGTGGCCCTCCCTGGTGGCTGAGATACATGTGTCATGCAGCCCTTGTGACACTGGGATTTCGGTCTTATTTCTTTGGCTATTTACTCCAGTGGTCTCAGTGGATCCTGGCTGAGATATAACCGTGTTGAGCTTTTCTGATTATCTTCTTGAGTCCTCCAACCCTGCCTTTGACTCACAAGCCAGGCTGAGCAATCTGAAAGAGGATCCCATTCATCAAAATCACATCCACCCTGGCCAGGCACCATGCTCTGCACATGGTAAGCACTGCACCCATGGTTCAGGGTAGCCTTTGAATCCCTCCTTTTACAATGGGGGTGGAGGGAGTTAGGTTTATTGCCTTATTTACATTTGAGAGCTAATGAATTGACTATATCCATACCCATGCCCCTGGCGGTTTCTAAGCAATTTGAAACATCAAAATAATCACTAATAGAACAGTCTCTGCTCTATTACTCAAAGAAAGTTCAGAGCTCACTTGTGAACTGCATTAGAGAACACAGATATGAATGGAATAAAAGAGGAATTTTTTCCCCTTTCTCCCTGCATTTAATTGGTCCTGAAGTAGTCAGAGCTGCCAGGCAGCACAGACTTCTCTGTTTGGAAGGACTAAGGTGGGTTAAGTTCTGCCCAGGAACTCAGAACCTGGGACAATAGAGCTGAGTGACTGCCCCCTTCCAATACAGCAAGGCAAGGCAGACCCTGCCTCGGAGCCCTCCAGTTCTCTGACTGTAGATCCACAGCCCTGAGCCACCTCATCAGCACCACCTCTCCATGGCAGGATGGCACTAGACAAACCCAAACAAAGCTGATGTAAGGAAGGTTGAAGAGAGGATAGCAAGGAAGATGGACAGGAACATGGGACACAGCCCTCTGCCTCCTTGTTATAAATATTTCTTGGATATCTCATTCTCTCATTCATCTTATTCTTAAATGAGAATGTGGCTTCCAGAGCTTCACAGCTGACACCCATGGCCACAGGGGCCCTGCCTGCCTATTTTCCAGGGCACTAGGAAGAGGGTGAGCAGGTGCCCAAATCCAGCATCCCCTTGGTAGGGGTTTTCATTCCTCTGCCATCCATAAGGGGGCTCTTGTTTTAAATTCAAATCACATATGCTGACAATGGGACCATTCGTCTCCCTAGGTCCGGCCTCTCATGCCTCCTTCCACCTGCCCAGCCACTGCCTTCCAAACCCCATCTCTATGTATCTGTGTCAATCCACACAACTGCTCTGAAGAGTCCTTTAGGAACTTCTGTCCACAGCACAGAGTCTGAGCCCCACGAGTGTCTGCTAAAGCCCCTGATGACTACCACACCTGGCTCACCCAGCTCTTTTCCACCGACACACATTCTAGTGGAGCTGAACTTCTGTTTTCCACCTGCCGGATCTTCCTCTGAACTTCCACTTTCTGCACACTGGATCTTCCTCTGAACTTCCATTTTCTGCACACTGGATCTTCCTCTGAACTTCCA
>NW_012267235.1:14322983-14349363 GCF_000151885.1 Dipodomys ordii | reverse complement strand
TTTCTGCACACTGGATCTTCCTCTGAACTTCCATTTTCTGCACACTGGATCTTCCTCTGAACTTCCACTTTCTGCACACTGGATCTTCCTCTGAACTTCCATTTTCCACATGCCAAGTCTTCCTCTGTCCTTGTCCTTTACACACCTGGCTCTCTGAAGGAATGCTTTTTCTTCCACAGCCCTCTGCCCAGTTCATTATGGCCCATGTCAGTTTCTATGGTCCCTGTTTAGGAGGCTGTGCCCCAACAAAAATAAGATTAGTGTGTAAACCTCACCATGGGGTCAGTGTCATTGGTTTTGTTGGGTTGGTTTTAGTGGTACTGGGATTTGAACTCAATGCATCATTTGAACTCAGTGACTACCAACCACTGAGCCACACCTTCAGCCCTTATTTTCACATTTTTATTAGAATAAGTTCTAGCTTCCTACCCAAGCATGTTCTTGAACTGTGATCATCCTACAATCAGTTTAGGCTATCAAGTATAGCCTTTTCCTTCCAGGAAGAGGGAACTTCATGGATTTTTCTTCCCCAGCTGGCTTTGCACCATGAGCCTCCTTAATTTCAGCCTCCCATGCAGCTAAGATGACAGGCATGCAACACAGAGCCCAGCTATGCATTAAGAAGGGGGTTTCATGAACTTTTTGCCTCCCCACTGAGAGCCACTGGTGTCTGGCTTATTGTTTTCAACATGGGTTATGCTCATTGACCATTTTGGAATTAACTTGGAATTGGATTATTAACCATCCACATTTTCTTAACCTATGAAATCAAATAGAATAAAATAGAAAACATCAGGGTGATTTTCACTCAGTAAAAGTAAAAAAAAAAGTTTGATGAAGCTGTTGAAATTGTGTGTGTGTATGCATGCACACACGCATATGCACAAACATGAGTATGTAGATTGCAACATAAAATCTATCGCTCACTGTGCATAATGGCCCCCAAACTTTGAAAGCCATAGCTACAAGTTGCTTCTGCTGCCGATTTGGGCTGAGAATCTATGCTTTAGTTATTTGGGGTTCTGAGAGCTATGGAGTTTCTGACTGAATCAGAGACCAGGACAGGAAGGAAGACAGCCATCCTGCTTCTTTCAGGCCCCACAGGGGAGTTTCCCTGTGTGCTCTGTCTGTGCCAAGCCCTATTGCAAAGGCTTCCTCTTTGCTAGAGAAACACCACCCTGGGTTCTCAGCAATCCCCCTACCCCATGCTCTGCATTGGGAACAGCGTGGTGGCTGTCGGTAGCCTGGATGTGTGCCTGTTGGCGGATGGCTGATCTCTAACATATCATAGGGTCACCTCCTTCACAAACTAGATTGACTCTCAGATGGTGGGAGAGAAACTACAGTCAGTTGCCAAGCCTCATTGTGCTCCAACCATGAAACTCCTCTTGGCAGGTGGCATGTATTTGACTTATGTGTCCCCATCATAGCCTGTAGCTGAGAGGAAGCTTTGGGGAGCCAACCTGATGTCTACCTTGCTTCAGATCCAGGTCCCTGAGTACCAGTACTTAGATGACTTCCATAAACAAGGACATTCATCTTTGTCAGCCCTAATGAACCACATTTGTCAGGCAGGAACCAGAGAGCAGCTGTGTTGGAAGGAGACAAATCACTTCATCCAAGGTTCCTGATGTGTCAGCCCCTGGCAAGGTGGTAATCATGGCACTCAGCTGTAGAGGAGCCTGGAGGACCCATGAAGGGGGCAAGGAGGTATCTGGAGCTCCAAGCCTCTTCTGTGTGCATCAGCCAAGGCCGCTCTCCCCATGCTGTACCAGATTCTGGGACTGTACATTTGCAGATGCCTGAGCAGGAAGGCAGAGATGGGGTGACAGTCTTGGGTTCCAGCAGGATGCAACAGCAGGAAAAATAACTGTTTAGAGTCATCCCTTCCAATCCCATCAATTTACTCTCCTTTTAAATGATCCCATTTTCTCTTAACCATGGAATCTTGGTAGGCAGGAGGGCATGAAAGTAAAAGGGAGAATACCAAGAACATGGAAGGGGGAAGTCGAGAGGGGTAAAGGATAAGAAATGGTAAATGGAGGAGGTGCATTTTATCCTAGTATATCATATGCGTATATGGAAAAGTCAGAATGGAACTCCTTACTTTGTAAAATTAGCACTTCTAATACAAATATTTAGGAAAGACTCTTGATGCAAAAGACAGAAATCCATCTTGAATGAGCTGAGGCAAAAGGGAAGGTATAGATTTAGGGACTGTGAGGCTGAGCAGCTGAGCCTCGAGAAAGGCAATGATACAGCTGAGCTGTCTAGGCAAGTACACTGGAAAACTCAAACAGGACCCTGGCACCCCTGCCTGCTCTCTGAGATTCTCTTCACAAGTTGAAATTGTTCCTGCTCCTTGCAGACTGGCTTTCTCCATCTGCAGAAATGACATTAACAGCTCTCAACTTTGTCACTTCTTAAATGTCCCCCACTGGAAAGAAGTTGATAGAAAGCTTTACCTTGAAGAAAAGAAGAGGAGAAGAGAAAAAATGAAGCCACTAAGAAAGAGTTCTTTGGGGCTGTTTTAGATCAATTACCAAGACAAGTCACCAATGGCATGAGAGATGGAACAGGAGACAGGAGTGGGGAAGTGTTGGAACTGTTTGCTAATATTTACTCAATTTAATAAGATGTGGAACAACAGCTTCTACATTAAAGCCACAGTTAAATTTAGTAAGTAGTTCATCCTGTTCTAACAATATGGAATAATTAATTTCCACACTTGGACTTTTTTCTTCCATAAACAGTAATTAAAGAGAAATATTATACAGCTGCACCTGTTTTTCACTTTCGGCTTTCCACAGCGAGTAAACCAATCTTTTATGGCTGAGAAGACACATGCCGGAAACCTGTTGGAAAAGCAGCAAAATCCTTCCAGCTTTCCCTTGAGAAGTGGAGGAAATCTCAAATGATCAAATGATCAGCGCTGTGCGCTGGCTGCTCCCGCCTGGGGAGAAGGCCCAATCTCCCTAGGACTCTGAGCTGCTCAGAAGGTTTTGGGGTGGTTGGGGGACTGAGGATCTTCTGCCAGGTAGCCCCAGTGAATTGCTTTCCCCAGGACCATGGACAGAATGGCCATCACACTCTGCCTTTGCTTCTAGAAAGGGTCCTGAGCTTTCTGGCTTCAAGTGAGGGTGCCAGTAACAGCCTCCGTAGAAGTGAGAGGGGTTCGCTGTGCCCCTCTGGAAGGGGTGTCAGCCCTCTCTGACACCTTAGCCCACCTCAGATGAGGGCTGTCAGCCACACTGTCGAGAGGAACCAAGCCAGAAGAGGCAGAAGAACTAATATTTGCTCGGCACTTTACAGTTTACTCTCTACAGCTCTCACAATCATTATGCAAAGTTATTCTGCTCTTTAGCTAAATCCCAGCAGGGGTGCCGCACAGCTGTCTGCTGCTCAGAAAGACATCCTGATTTCTGCCTTTGGTCTCAGATGCCTAGCAGCTCGGACAGACAGACACCTTGGTGAGGTGTCTGTGATCCCTTCTGCTGGGATCAGCCCTGCCTCTGACTATTGGCTGGCTATAGAGTTTGCCTATTGGCTGGATCCATTCTCCAACTCCAGCAGGTTTTATTCCCCAGAAAAGAAGCCCTGCAGGAAGATAATGTGGGTGACCTTTGAGTTCTCATGCTTGTGAGACAGCTTCCTGAGGACAAGCAGTGGAGGGCTGGAGTGGTCTGAGACCCTTGTGACCCCCATCACTCCCCACTTGGGTAAAGGGTGACCTCGGGGTGGTAATAAACTGCCCTTAAAACATTCTGGATTAACTGCCTGGGCCTAGTATAGTCACGAGGGTCCCTAAAGGTGGAAGAAGGAATCAGAAGAAAGAACTGCAGATGTAGTTTGGGAAGTGCTGAAGTGTTGGCCCACCAGCCAAGAAATGTAGGCAGACTCCAAGGAAAAAGGCAAGAGAATGGATTATCTTCCACAGCCTCCAAAGGGAATGTAGTTCTGCTAACATTTCACCAGCTGAGACCTTCTGAAGGAGAGCACCAGGTGGTAAGAAGTCTGGATGGTAACTTATTGACACAGACACTAAGTGCATTCCCGCCGATCTGTCCTCCCCAAGCTACACCACCACTGCCACAGTGCCTCCTGCTCAGTAAGCACAGCCACACTGACTGCTCACAAGGAGAGATTTCCAGGACCAGGCATGTTCCCTAACTAACTACCTTTCCTGTTACATGAGAGAAACCTCCAGCCATGGAGGAGTATACCTACCCCCATGGGGAGCCAAGCATTGGACAGAAGCACAGTTGTGAGACTTTCAGGAGCAGGTTCAAATGAGCAAGGCTGTGAAATCACTCTTTTTTTTTTTCTTTGTCGGTCGTGGGGCTTGAACTCTGGGCCTGGGTGCTGTCCCTCAGTTCTTCAGCTCAAGGCGAGCACTCTACCACTTGAGCTACAGCGCCACTTCCAGTTTTCTGGTGGTTTATTGGAGATAGGAGTCTCACGGTCTCTCCTGCCCGGGCTGGCTTTGAACTGCGATCCTCAGATCTCAGCCTCCTGAGTAGCTAGGATTACAGGCGTGAGCCACCAGCACCCGGCTGAAATCACTCTTGTAGCTTTGATTTCACCAGGAACCTGAATGTGGCTAGCTACTACCACCCCTCCATATACACCATTATAAGTCCACACAACAATACACCAGGACTCAAGGAAGTGATGCGGTGCCTGTGGGAATCTCCCAGGACAGCAGGTGCTGTTCACTGAAACTTTTCTCCTTGCTAATCCCTGGCTCTCCCACCTTCACAGTAGGAGTTGGGGCCACACCACAGAGGGATTACCTGGTACACCACCAGCCTTCCAGAAGAAGACTGAGCACTGAAGGACCTCAGCCTTGTTCCTCAAGCCTGTAACCAGTAATAGCCCATAAGAGCCTCTGAGGGAGGACCTGGTCAGCCTCCACCACATTCTCTGCCTACTGGTGGCCATGTGTGATGGGGTCCTCTGCAGTGGTTGGGAATACTATTCAAGAGGTCTTGGGGGTGGATCCTTTATGTTCTATTGCATTCCAAGGACACAGGGCAAGCTGGGAGAAGACAAGTGAGAGTGGATGGAATCTACTCCACCCACACCCCAAGTAGAGCTAGACAGGCATGTGAAGCAACCAAAGCAAAGGGAGCCACAGAAAAATCCCATTGGTCACTGGGCTTCATGAACAAGGAAACAAGTGCTACTGTCTAGTCTAAAGGATGTAGGAGAGTTAGTATGAACCAAGATGCAAAGAGAGAATGAAATACGAGTCCTAGAGAATAAGATGCATGGAGCCTCTGTGAGCCTTTGTTCTGAAGCCAAGTTACTTTGTCCAGCGTGTGCTCTGCCTGTGGCCTAGGTACTGCTCCAGTCCACCAAGGAAGGCAGCCCCAGATCCTGTGATGTATTGATCAATCACCTGCGTGGTTGATAATGAAAATCTTGAGTCTAACTGGTTTTTGCAGGTTCACCTACCACTCACCATAGACTGAAGCCTGTTGGATTATTTTTTGTTGTTGTTATTGCAAACACTCACTGAGAGCATTGGCAAACATATTAACAACCTTAACAAATGACAAAATTAAATTAAAAAAATAAAAAAATGCTCTCTTTTGATGCAGTAATTGTCCTTCTGGGAATCTCATCTCAGGGTTTTATCGGAGATATAGACCAAGTTCTTGCACACATCTGCTCATCACAACTTAACATAGAAGAGAAGATAACAGATACTTCCAGCTTAAAGCTGGGCATGTGAGGGGCTTACAAGTGGCCACTCTGTCTTAACAACAATAAAAAGCTGGGCACTTGAAAAAAATAACAACGCTGCCTAGATCCATGAAAGTAGTGCATTACCAAGTAATCCACTGCCCCTCCAAGTTAGAGAAGACAGAAGAACAGAGTAGCCTCATTGGAACAAACGTCACATAATGAACAGAGGGAAATCTCAGTGGTAACTGGAGAGCTAGCGGGGGCATGGTGTCTGCAACAGCAAATAAGGGCGGGGTGGGGTGGTCATCAACACTTCTCTGAGTTTTGCCTCAAGGAGCTCAACTCTGACTGAATAGCAGAGAAATGTTCTGTCCTTCTGAACAAGATCTGCCAGGGGGAGAAATTACTTAGCTGGAGCCTAATGCTCTGGCTATTATAAAAGTCTAACTGATCTGGGGAAAAGAAAATATTCAACTCGAGCTAGTTCTAACGTCCACATAGCACTGGAGAAGGGGTGAGTAAAGACAAAATAATAGCTCTGGGAAATAGCAGACTGCAGCCCACTTGCCATTCCATCCTGCCCACGATTGAGGAAGGCAGGCAGAGAAGCATTTGTGCGGTTCACAGTCTCAGCCACAGGTTCACTGAAAGGCAGGTTGAATCCTAGAATGACACAGAAAATGCTTCACCTCCCCCACACCTGACTACACCTCACTAAAGGTCTATTTGGAACAATTATTTTTTTTCCTAACACATATTTCACAGCCAAGAAAAAAGGTGCAAGGCATACTAAAACATAAAAGCAAGCAAGCAAGCAAACAAAAATTAGTTTGAAGATGCAAAGCAAACTTCAGAACCTGGCTGGGATATAGAAGGAATGTTGAAATGATCAAGCCAGGAATTTATAATATCTATGATAAATATAATATGAGCTTTCAGGCTAAAACAGAGAGCATGTAAGAAAAGAAAAGTGAGCCAAATAAGCTGAGAAGTTCCTGGAAAGAACCCTAAAGAACTTCTACAGATAAAAACCATCATCTTGATGAGTTTATTGAATTGACTGGACATGGCTGAGGAAGTATTCTGAAGATTGCTCAATGGACACCTCCAAAATTAAAAAGTGAACAAGAAGTAAAGAAATACACAAGGACAAAATTTCCTAACCCCTCCCCCAGAGCTGTGAGACAAACACAAAAATATGAAACATATGAGAGAAGAGAGACAAAAAGCAACCACAAAAGAAATATTGGAAATAATGATGACTCAAATTAATATGAGACACCCAGCCATAGAGCCAGGAAGCTCAGAGAATCCCAAAACCTCGGCTGATCAAAACCGATACCCAGACATCTAATTTTCAAGCTCTAGAAAACCAGAGATAAATAAAACCCCCAAAAGAAGCCAGAAGGAAGAGATAACTTGCTAAAGATAAGAATTACATTTGGGCTGGGAAGGTGGCTCAGTGGTAGAGTGCTTGCCTTGCATGCATGAGGCCCTGGGTTCAATTCCTCAGTGCCACATAAGCAGAAAAAGCTCATGTGGTAGAGTGCTAACCTTGAGCTGAAGAGCTGAGGGACAGTGTCCAGGCCCAGAGTTCAGGTCCCATGATGGACACATACAAAGAAAAAGAAAAAAAAATAATTACATTTGATTTCTCTTTAGAAACCCAACCATGTAAGGAAAAAACGGCCCTAAATGTTTAAAGTATTAAGAAGGGGAAAAAAATCCAACCTAGAATCTGGCCTTATCCCTCAAAAGTGAAGGAGAAATGAAATCTTTCTCGGACAAAAATTGAAGAAGTTTGTTGCCAATAGACTTGCATTTCAGGAAGTGTTTGTTAGCCAGGTGCCAAAGGTCTTTGTAGGTATCCTAGCTATGCAGAAGGGTGAGATGCAGAGGATCCTGGTTTGAAGCCAGCTCAGGGAGAAAGCTCTATCTACAAAATAACCAGCAAAAAAAGCTGAGCTAGAGGCATGATTCAAGTGTTAGGATGCCAGCCAAGCAAGCAAGTATGAGGTATTGAGTTTAAATCCTGATACTGGAAAAAAAAGATTTATAAAAATTCATTACAGGAAAAATGATTACATGTCAGAAATTCAGATTCACATAAAAGAAGACCATTGGAGAAGAAGTAAGTTCATAAAAATTCTGGCTTTTTAATTTTTTTCATTTTTAAAAAAAATTATTTTATTGTAAAGATGCTATATAGAGGGATTACAGTTATATGAGTAAGGTAATAAGTACATTTCTTGTTGAACATTGTTACCTCCTCCTTTGTTTTTTTCCTACTATCTCTTCCTTCCCTCACCTCCCTCACTCTTTCTCACCCTTCAGAGGTTGTAAAGTTCATTTCTAATATAGTGTCTTGTGAGTATCATCCTCTGTCCTTGTTTCTGCATTTTGTTATTCCCCTTCCCCTCCCCAAATTAAATAAATGTATATAAATGTACCAAAATCAAATACAGTGACAACAGGGGATATACCTTAGGGGGAAGAACATACAAAAGAAACAAAAAAAAATCACATAGTACATTAAAAACAACAATGACAAAGACAAACCTCTTGTGTGTCCATATCTTGGGATTCATTTCATTTAGCATCATCTTATATGGTCATATGTACACAGCTTTTGAGATTTTTCTGCTTCTCTGATAAGATTATCCTAGACATACACTAATTATTGCAAATTTTTAATTGATGTAATATGACAGTTTAATAAAAATAATGGAAACAATGTACACATGTGTTCTTATCTATGAGAAAAATATATGCGTAGACTTATACATAATCAAAATTCACGGGAACAATGATATATAGAGAGGAAAGAACAATAGGCATTATTTTATTATTGTAAGGATCTAGCGCTACCCACAAAGTAGTGCAATGTTACTTGAAAGTTAACCTGGATCAGATGGAAAAATATGTTGTAAACTCTAGGGTGATCACCAAAAGCTGATTTTATTTGATTTTGTCACCACATACTTTTGTGACACAAAAGTATTTCCAAAAATCGAGAGACATTGCCAAAGCAATTCTCCTTCTAATCCCATTCACTTATTTATTTCAACTGGTTATCAAGCGTAATTCTGGATCCCTCTTTCCATTACCTGTGAGTAGTCATCCACAGTTTCATGGCCTAATTGAATGAAAAGTCTAAATGCATGTTATTAAATGTCACATTTGTAATGGTAGTTCTTTTTTTTTGTTGGTCGTGGGGCTTGAACTCTGGGCCTGGGTGCTGTCCCTGAGTTCTTCAGCTCAAGGCTAGTGCTCTACCACTTGAGCCACAGCACCACTTCCGGTTTTTGAGTGGTTTATTGGAGATAAGAGACTCTCGGTCTTTCCTTCCCCGGGCTGGCTTTGAACCTCGATCCTCAGATCTCAGCCTCCTGAGTAGCTAGTATTACAAGTGTGAGCCACCGGCACCTGGCTGTAATAGTATTTCTTATGTTTAATAACTAGCAATCAAAATGTGTAGTACATGAGCTCCTCTGATAAAGTATGTACTACTAACAATTATAGCAATAACTTACTTATTTGTTACCATCAAATAATTGTACAAGGGAGTTACTAATTGACATATTCATTCACGTGTACAATACACCTGAGCAGAGTCACCCATCCCATCATTTTATACCCCTCTCACCTATTCCTTCACCTACCAGTCTCTCATTAGGTTTCCTAGCTCCATTATCAAGTTTGTACATTGGAGCCTTATGATCACATTCACCAACACCATTTCTCTTTCCATTCATCCATCCCCTCCCACTAGCATCCACCTCTCAAAGTCAAAACATGTCTCTGCTTCCTGGTACTCATTTGTTAAACTGTCTTTTAATTGTCCAATAGGGTTACAAGATATGCCATAGAATCTCGTATTTCAGTCGGTCTGATGGCTTATGTGTGCATATGACCCTGTACATATTCACATGTGTGTTTATGTTTTAGATCTAACTTCTACACATTAAAGAAAACCTGTGTCCTTTGTCTTTCTGAGCCTGCCTTACTTTACTCAATATGATACTTTCTCCAGAGCCATCCATTTCCCTACAAACGACATACATTTTCTTGATACATCTGTCTGTTGTGTGGCATCTGGGCTGCTTCTGTGACTTGGCTGTCATGAATAGTGTTGTAATGAACATGGGAGTGTAGGCGCCATTATTATATCTCAACTTCTTTTCCTTAGGATAAATGTCCATCGGGCAGTTCTATTTTATTTTCTCTAAAATCTCCCTACTGACTTACACTGCACTAATGTACATTGTATTTACATTCCCACTATCCGCATATTGAAGCCCACATCCTCACCAGCACTTGTTTGCCTTCAGAGGGGAATCTCAATGTTGCTTTGATTAGTACTTCCTTTATGGCCAGGGATGTTGAACATTCCTTCCTGTACGTATTGGGCATTTGTACTTCCTCTGAGAAATATCCATTTAGCTCCTTTGCAGGTTTATTAATTGTGTTACTGATTCTTGAGGTTTAAACTTTTAGTCTCTCTATAAATTCTAGCTATTATCCCTTGTATGATGTATAGCTGGCAAATGTTTTCTCCTATTCTGTGGATTTCCTTTTTTGCCTAGTGACTACACACACGCGTGTGTGCACACACACACACACATCCTTTGCTTGTAGAATCCTTTAGCTTGATGCAGTCCTACACAAAAGGTGATTCTTTAAAAGTACAAGTGGCCAGGCACCTAGCCACTCAGGAGACTGAGATCTGATTATCACAGTTCCAAGCCAGCCCAGGCAGGAAAGTCTGAAAGACTCTTATCTCCAATTAACTATCAAAAAGCAGAAGTAGTGCTGTGGCTCAAAATGGTAGACTGCTAGACTTGAGCAAAAAGAGATCAGGGACAGTCCCCAGGCCTCTGAGTTAAAGCCCCAAGGCTGACCAAAAAAGACAAATGATATGCTAAGAATGAAGAAAAATGGAATTTTTATAAACTGACTGCCTAAAACCACAAGAGGTAGAAAAAGTAGAAGAGGAAAAATACACAAGGATAACAAATATAAACTAATAAAGCATATATTTATCCATCTGTATCAATAGCCATTTACTATTTCAATGGTCTGAATACATGAACTAAAAGAAATTATCAGAGTGCAACAAAAAACAAAACTTAAATAAATGATGACTATAACAAATCCATTTCCAATGTAGACCCAGATGAATTAAAAGTCAGTGGATAGTCAGGCAGGGTGGCCTACATCTGTAATCCTAGCTACTTGGGAGGTAGAGATCGAGAGACTCTTGGCTCAAGGTCAGCCCAGGCAAAAATGAGTGAGATCTCCCATCACAACCAATAACCTGTGAGTGGCATCACAGCTATGTAGGATGCATAAGTTGGAGGACTGTGGTCCAGGCTTGTCAGAGCAAAAATGTAACAGCCTATATGAAAAATTACTAGAGCAAAAAACAATAGGGCTGTGGCTTAAGGAGTAAAACAGGTGCCTGGCAAGTAGAATGACCAAAAATGCAAATGGATGAAGCAGGATGGAATAGGAAGCAGCTATTAATTTCAGAGAGAACTAATTTTAGAACAAGAAAAACTGTCAGGGGTAAGAAGATACTTTACAAAATGGTAAAGGAGTTCTCCAATAAGAAAAAAAAATGGTGTTCCATATGTCCTATCAGTAGAGCATCAAAATACATCAGGCAAATCTGATAGAATTGCAAGTAGAAAATCATAAATCCATTGTTATCAATGGAAACTTCAGTATTGTGCATTGGAAATGACAGGCCCAAAAGGCAGAAAATCAGGAAGAACATAGTTGAACTCAACAGCACCATCAATCTACTGGCTGTAAGAGTCATTATATCTATATACTTGCTCATTGAAGAAAAGCAGGATATATATTTTTGTCAAGCTGACATGGAATGCTCACCAAGACAGACCTTGTGGAATGTTCCGAGTATTAAAACAGTTTAACAAGTCTGAAAACCAGAAATCACCCAATAAGTGTTCTCAAAATTGACTTAGGCTAGAATTCAATAACAAATGAAAGTTGGAAATCCCCCCAAACACTGTAGAATAAATAATTCAATCTAAAATATCACACAAATCAAGAAATAAATCTCAAGAGAAATTTAAAAAGTATTTTGAACAGACAAAATTGAAAATAGCCTAAATAATTGTAGGAAAATATGCATTGTTATTAATTATGCACATTTTCACCTCAATAAACTAGAAAATAAATAGCAAATCAAGTCCAAAGTAATAAATAGGAAAGAAATAATAAAGTTAGGACAGAAATTAATTAATCTGACAGCAGGAAGTCACAAGAAAAATCACTGAAACCAAAAGCTTGTTCTTTAAAATAATCAATAAATCAGTAAGCCGCTGTCTTCTATCAGGGGTATTTTCTTACCCCTGATAGTTTTTCTTGTTCTAAAATTAGTTCTGTTTCAAATTAATAGCTACTCCCTACTACATCCTGTTCCATCTGTTTGCATTTTTGGTTGTTGGATCAAAACAAAGAACACAAGTAACTAAATATCACAAATGAGCCAGGCACTGGTGGCTAACACACATAATCCTAGGAGGCTGAGATCTGAGAATTGGGTTTAGAAGCCAGTCTGGGCAGGAGAATCTATGAGACTCCAATGAACTCAGAAAAAAGCAGAAGTGGCACAGTGGCTCAAGTGGTAGAGTGCCAGTCTTAAGCAAAAATAGGCTCAGGGACAGTGCCCAGACCCTGAGTTCAAGCTCTAGGACTGGCAATATATGTGTGTATAACATATATATATATATATATATATATATATATCTCACAAATGAAAAGAACACTACATATCTCATGACATCACTAAAAGGTTATGAAAAGTGACATCATGTCTACAAATTCAATGATATAGAATAATTTCTTGAAATACATAATCTTCCAAAGATTATATAGAAAGAAAATGGTTTAATGGGCTTATACTTATTATAAGAATGGAGTCATTAATTAACAGTCTTCCAAAAAATAAAGCACCAGATTCAAATTTATTTCCCAATGAAGTTCACAAACTATTTAAAGAAGAAATGATACCAGGTTTTTCTATGACCTTGTTCAGAAGAAACAGAGGTGATATTTCTGAATTCATTCTGAAGCCAATATTGTCCTCATAAATAAACCAGACTGACATTACAAGAAGAAACTAATCTCTAGCAAGTCTAAATGCAAAAATCATCATCAAATTACTAATAAATTCAATCGAGCAACGTATAAAAAGTAATTACAAGTAGGATTTATCCCAGCGATCAGGGGATCAGGGTTGTTTCAACATTACAAATCAATGACTGTAACTATAACATCAGTGGGTAAAGAAGAAAAAGCCCATGATCACATCAATAGATGAATAAAATGCATCTGACAAAACACAACACCCACAGTAAATTAGGAATGATGAGAGGCTCCCTTAACTTGATAAAGAATATCTGAAAAATTAAGTAATGTCATACTTACTGCTGAAAATCTCTAAAGATTTCCCACTAATACCAGAAAAAAAATCAACAAGTTCTGTTTGTTCCATTTCAGTATGGGTTTCAAATATGTCATAACTGACGTAGGAAACACAATACACACACACACACACACACACACACACACACACACACACACACACACACACACACATGACATAAACTGTCTTTGGTTGTAGATGCTAAAATCATTTCTGCAGGAGCAAAACCTCCTAGAATTTAGTAGATTCAATAGCAATAATAGTAAGGTTACAGGATATAAGGTTAATACACAAAAGTCAACCACTTTTATTTCTTATGTACTAAAGCAATTAACAACTAGAACCTAGAAAAACATAAAGCCCTCAAAAGTAAAACACTTAAATATAAACATAAATTATGTGCAAGATTTACAAGAGGAAAATTAGAAAATTCTAAGGAAAGAAATTAAAAAATATTTAATTGGAGAACTATTCCATGTTCATGAACAGGAAGACTCAATATTGTGCTATGTCAGTTCATTTCAACATAATGTGCAGATTTACTTTAATCCCAGTCAAAACCATAGCAAATTGTTAATATCAACAAAACATTTTTTCTTTTTTTCCAGACCTAGGGATTCAACTTTGGTCTTGGACACTGTCCCGGGGTCCCTTTTTTCACATGGATAGCATTCTACCACTTGAGCCACAGCATCAATTCCAGCTTTTTCTGTGATTAATTGGAGTAAGAGTCTCACTGACTTTTCTGCCCAGGCTGGCTTTGAACTATGATCCTCAGATCTCAGCTTCCTGAGTAGCTAGGATTAGTACATAGATCAATAGAAAAGGACAGTGGACTCAAAAATAAACCCATATAACTATAGCAAAATTAACTCTGACAGGTAGAAAAAGCAACACAAAACTTACAAAAAGAAAAAAATATGAATTTGGACACATAACTTATATTTTCCTAAAATATTGTTTTAAAATGGACATAGACATAAGCGTAAAGGACCAAACTAAACAAAAAAATCTTAGAAACTAAAAATAAATCTTTTCTAAGATTTAGGTTTGGTAAAGAAATCTTTAGATTTATCAAAGGAACAAAAGAAAGAATTGGTAGGTTGGACTCCATTAAAAGTTAAAATTTCTGCTCTGGATAAAACATGAAGAGAATGAAAAGAAGCCATAAATTGGGAGAGAATATTTGCAAAGAACATATCTGGTAATGATAAAATGTGAGAAGAACTTTTTTGTATTTTTTAACTGTAAAAATCCTGTACAGAGGGGTTAAAGTTACATGAACAAGGTAATGATTACATTTCCTATTCAGCATTGTTGCCTCCTCCTTTGTTTTCCCCCTACCATCCCTTCCCTCTCATCTACACAACTATTCTCCCCCCGTACCCCGCAAAGTTGTAAAGTTCATTTTCAACATAGTGTTTTTACATCTCATTGTTGCAATGGGTCAACCTGTATCCTTATTTATGCATTATGTTTTTCCCTTCCCCTCCCCAAATTAGAGAAGTGTACATAAAAGATGCAGGGCACCAACATCAACTACAGTGATAATAGGGGTTATACTGTGGGGGAGGAACATACAAAGCAACACAAAAATCACATGGTACATTATAAATACATTAGAAAAAATAGCAAGAAAGAAAAAAGATATTTGTGCTCTCCCTTGGGGTTCATTTTACTTAACATCATCTTATATGGTCATATGTACATAGCTTTTGGCCTTTTCTGCTTGTCCTATACATGTACTCATTATTGCAAATAAGGGAAAACAGGGGACCTATGTTTATTTGGGCCTGGTTTACTTCACTTAATATAATTTTTTCCAAGATTTTCCATTTTCTAACAAATGGGGCGATATCATTCTTTCTAATGGAGGCATGAATATATATATATATATATATATATATATATATATATATATATATCACATTTTCTTGATCCATTCATCTACTGAGAGACATCTGGGTTGGTTCCATATTTTAGCTATGATAAATAATGCTGTGATAAACATAGTTGTGCTGGCAGCTTTAGTATGGCCATGTTTGTGATCATTTGGGTAAATGCCCCAAAGTGGGATTGCTGGTTCATAGGGGAGCTCTATGTGAAGTCTTTTGAGGAACCTCCATACTGCTTTCCAAAGTGGTTGAAACAGTTTACACTTCCACCAACAATGCAGTAGGGTTCCCTTTTGGCCACATCCTCTCCAGCATCTGTTGTTTTTAGGGTTCTTGATTATAGCCATTCTAAAGGGGTGAGGTAGAATCTCAGTGTTGTTTTGATTTGCATTTCTTTTATGGCTAAGAGGCGTTGAGCATTTCTTCATGTGTCTATTGGTAATATCTATCAATATTCCAACCTCATTCTTCACGGAAATAGAAGAAACAATCCAAAAATTCATATGGAACAATAAAAGATCCTGAATAGCAGAAATGATCCTTAACAAAAAGAACAGTGCTGGAGGAATATCAATACCAAATTTCAAACTCTACTACAAAGCCATAGTAATCAAAATAGCTTGGCACTGGCAAAAGAAGAGACAGCAGGACCAATGGAATAGAACTATAGACCCAGAAATGAACCCATAGACCTATAGCCACTTAGTCTTTGATAAAGGAACTAAAAAAATAGAATGGAAGAAAGTCAGCCTCTTCAGTAAATGATGCTGGCAAAATTGGTTAAACACTTGTAGAAAACTAATGCTAGATCCTTATATATCATCCTGCACCAGAATCAACTCCAAATGGATCAAAGACCTCGAAGTCAAAGCAGACTCTCTGAAAACATTACAGGCAGGAATAGGAGAAACCCTAGGTCTCCTTGGCACAGGCTGAAATTTTCTGAATAGAGACCCAGAAACACAACAAATCAAAGAAAGGTTGGACAAATGGGATTGCATGAAATTGCAGAGCTTCTGCATGGCAAAGGGCATAGTTAGCAAGATCAATAGAAAGCCTACGGATTGGGAGAAGATCTTCACTAGCCATACAATGGACAAGGGTCTCATATCTAAAATATATACTTGGAACTCAAAAACTTAAATCCCCCAACAACAAATCCTCAAAGAAACAACTATCCGATAAATAAGTGGGCTAAAGACTTAAAGACAAGAACTTTTAAACTCAACTGCAGGAGAATAATTCAATTAAAAATTGAGTGAAGTCCTTATCTGATACTTCACCAGAGAGGATAGCCAGGTGGCTTATATACTTTTGTGAAAATACAATGATGAAAACCATTGTTTTTTACAATGTATTTATGCTAATTTTTTTTGCCAGTACTGGGGGTTGAACTCAGGGAGTGGGCACTGTCCATTAGCTTTTTTCATGTAAGGCTTGAACTCTACCACTTGAACCACACCTCTACTTCTAGCTTTTTGCTGTCAATTGGAGATAAAAGTCTTATGGATTTTCTTGCCTGGGCTGGCTTCGAACTTCAGATCTCATCCTCCTGAGAAGCTAAGTTCAACAAAAGTTTTTGAAAATCTATGCAAGCATATGAAACAATGAAACACGTCATCAGGAAAATGAAGATTACAATTGAGATACACCAGTGTTAGGATGGTCAGTGCCTAGAACATGAACAAGTCCAAATGATGGAGAGACAGGAAGCTTCAGGAATTCTTCTTTGCTGTTGGTAAGAAAACAAATAAGCATGACTGCTTTGGAAGACAGTTTTAAACAATGGAACATAGTACAGAGTCTTCATGCAATCATGAGTGTTTATAACAGCTTTGTTCCTAATTGCTAAAACTTAGAGGCAACCAAGAAGTATTTCAATAGATCAATGGAAAAGAAAAGTGTGATTACATTCTCTCTCAGTGGGAGAGAGTAAAAGAGACAGACAGACAGACAGACAGACAGAGAAGGAATGCACCATTAAGGTAAAAATGGAGGCAACTTAAATGTAAAACAAACAAGTTTGCAAAAAGCTACCTACTGTCGAATTCCAACTCTCTGGCCCTCTGGAAAAGGCCAGACTAAGGAGATCATAAAAAGATGAGCAGTTTTGGAAGTGAGGGTGTGGGGAGACACACATGTGTTATAACGATAACAGCTAACATAGGTCATTGAGAACTTGCTAACCACACAGAACATACCACACCAAGAATAAACCCTAGTGTAAACTAGATTCTGTAGATACTAATGTTGCAATGCAAATTGATTAATTGGTAGCCAATATACCACTTTGATGAGAGTGCCAACAGTTTGAACAGGCACTATGCTTATGTAGAGACAGAGATCACAAGAAAATCTTTCTGCTTATGGCTCAATGTTTCTCCAAATCTAAATGTTTTCAAAGAAAAAAAAACCTCACAAATCACTTCAAGCTTCAACGAAATAAAAGTGGTTGTGTCTCTGTAAATGATGGCCAAGATATTACTGTTGAGGCAAAACTGGCTTTGAAATAAAATGATATATCTGCAATGATTGAAATATATAAAGAACGAAAGAATACCTGGATTGAGGAATTTAGGTGTTTGCTACTCTTCTTTATGCTTTCCAACTTGGTTTAAAATGTTCTCAATGCCCACATCCTACTGCTAGAATCAGAACTGTTGCCTTTCTTATACTGTTGAAGGGCTAGTCTTTTGAACTTTATGTCCCTCATGAAACAGGCTGAGATAGGAAGCTGGTCCCACCTATTTTCTGTCATCTTTACCTGGTATAGCTCCGCTGCTGGGAAAACAAAGGAAAGGGTGATGATGATCAAGAAGCATTCTACTCAAACATGACTTCTGAAATTTTAGCCCCTTTGTACAACTACTTAACAGTAATGAATAATAATAAAAATAACAATCAACTCTACAGCTGCTGTTGGCTGGAGCTATTCTGAATCTCAACACAGCAGACACACAATCTTCTACATGCTCTGACTCTTCTGCTCTTTTTATGCCAATACACTAAATGTATTTTAATGGGTGCAGCTTGTGACTGTTGTAATTTATCTAGGCACCATTAGCTGAGTTCCCAAACCTGGTCTTCACAAGTTTCCATCCCAGACTGGACATATGTCCTGGTTTTTGTTTTTGTATTTTGTCAGTCATGGTGCTTAAACTTGGGGCCTGAGTGCTTCCCCTAAGCTCTTTTGCTCAAGATTAGTGTTCTACTACTGTGAGCCACAGTGTCACTTCTGCCTTGAGCAGCTGGCAGTGAGGTTAGCTTCCCATATACCACTCTGATCCCAGACTACAGAGATGAAAATGAATGCTAGATAGGTCATCACAAATGTTAGAAAGTATTTCTAAAGCTCTTTGTCCATGTTTTAGTCTAGTACTTCCTAAAATGCTGACCATTCATTCATTTGCAAATCTAGTTAAATGAACTATTTTAATATTTAAAATTGAATATTTCAATAAACTATTT
The DNA here is from genome assembly GCF_000151885.1 of Dipodomys ordii. Taxonomy (NCBI): domain Eukaryota; kingdom Metazoa; phylum Chordata; class Mammalia; order Rodentia; family Heteromyidae; genus Dipodomys; species Dipodomys ordii. Next base: position 14,330,853 of record NW_012267235.1, on the reverse strand, counting down.
TTATGTCATTGTTGCTGGCACATCAAGAAAACATCATCTGGGTGCTAGTGGCCCATGCCTGTAATCCTACTGACTCTGGAGGCAGAGACCTGAGGATCTCAGTTTGAAGCCAATCTGAGCAGAGAAGCCCAACAGACTTTAATTTCTAATTAATCAGCAAAAACAACTGGAAATAGAGCTGTGGCTCAAGTGGTAGAGCACTAGCCTTGACCAAAAAAAGCAAAGAGACAAAGTCCATGTTTTGACTGAAGAAAGAGGGAGAGAGAGAGACAGAGACAGAGAAACTTGAAGGGCACAAGGAAACAAAGATTAGAGAGCTAATTAGTTCTCTTTTATTGGTGAGGGGGGATTAAAGATTAATTTACTAAACAACCTAGTGAAAATTGACCCATAAGGGTTGAATTCCCCTTCAGATTCGTCTAAGCCTTTCCCAAGTTTTCCCCTGTGCCTAGATGCCATTCTTCTTCCTTCCTCCCCACATGTCAGCATCCCTCTTGCATACCCCACTCTGGGAATCCTTCCTTGCTCTCCCCCCTCATCCTGGTCCCCTCCTCTTGTAAATCGCTCATTTTGACATCTTATTATAGGTCTTGAATCTCACTGTCACCCTGTTGAGCACCATTATTTCAGGGAATGGAGATTTGGATAAGGAAGGATGGTGGACAATGGATATTTAAACCCAATTTTCCACAAATCTTACCACATCAGGATCTATCTGGTGAACAGGATTCTGGAGCAATGTGGGATAAATGCTTGATCTATGTAGGAAATCTTGGGAAGGAGGCCTAGGAAGGCAGCAAACAGTAAATCAAAAGCAATTAGGAACTCCAGCACCAGAGGCTCACACCTGTAATCATAACTACTTAAAAGGTTGAGATCTGAGGATCACCACTCAAAGCCAGTCCATGCAAAAAAGTCTGTGAGACTCCCATTGCCCATTAACTACCAGAAAACCAAAGTGGAGCTGTGACTCAAAGTCCCTGAGCAAAAGAGCTCAGGGATAGCACCCAGGCCCTGACTTCAAGCCCCAGGACTGACAAGGAACAAAAGCAATTAGAATACAGGGAACTTTATTGAGAATACTGGGGATATACAGTGGCACTTGGGTTTGTACTAAATGCTATAGGAGTCCAGACCAACAGATTCCTCATATCTTAAGAGATTGTACAGGATGGGTGTCTGATTTAAACACCTAACAATCAGGTTACCACTGGTTTCAAAAAAAAAAAAAAAGGTACGAAGGGGATTTTTTGGCTGGTACTTTTGTTTGTTTATTGTTCTTATAAAGGTGATATACAGAGGAGTTACAGTTACACAAGCTGGGTAATAAGTACATTTCTTTTGGGACAATGTCATCCTTTCCCTCACTGTCTCCCAGTTTTTTCCTCAGTGTTGTACAGTTCATTTTCAACATAGCATCTAGTGCATAGCACTGCTGCATTTGTACACCCTTTGTTACTCCTTTTCTGTACCCCCTTATCCTCCCAAAGACAGATAAGCAAGACAAAAAGGAAGCATAAACAACAAAGATACAACCTCTTGTTTCCATTTCCTGTAGTTCATGTACTAAGAATTTTTCTTCCCCATTCCACAATCTCCATGCTCTGCTATGGGTCACAGGAAGCCTAGGAAAGGTGGCTTCCTGGAGCCCCTGAGGCAGCTTTCAATCCCTCCAGCCTGTGAATGTGCTCTGCTGACCCTGCATCCCTACTTGCCAGCCTAGGGTAGCAGTAGCACTTCTGGCATTTAGATCAGGAATCAGCAAACTACCACCTACAAATCAACCAGGCCATGCATGAAGATTGTCCTTTCATTGTGAAATGGTGGTGGTAGGGACTAAAGTTGAATGATGACTTAGGACATAGGAAAATTAAACAAAATTTACTCTCCATCATCTATAAGGAATCCATACAGACCATCTGCTTTGCAGACTATCTGCAGTTGCGTTCATTCACAACAGCACTGCTGAGTAGTTTTAACAGATGTCGTATGACCCATAGAACCGAAAGCATTTACCTGCTCACCTGTCACAGAGCTGTACTGGCCTGTGCATTCAATCTTGTTTTTTCTTCTATTTTAGTTCTTTATGATCTCCATGTAGTTGTAAAAAAAAAAAGTGGGGGAGGAGGTTCCATTCAACATACCAATTATCTTTAAGTGTAGTTTTGTTCTGAGAAAGCTAACTATCTCAGTGACCTTCCTCTCTCTGAAACCTCACCGGGAACAACTTCACAGTGGCAGAAGCAAAGAAAAGACTTTTTTTTTTTAACGAATTCTGATACTCCATTTCCCCAATTTACCACTGATAGGGAGTTTCTGCCAATCTAGTGCCAGGTTAGGAGACTCTCAGCTTGCCATGCTTCTTGCTTATGGAGGGAAAGGATGTGGAAACTGGAGCCTATGCCCAGAGGCCCTGATCATCCTGGTCAGGGCTAACAACCCATCTCCCATTTCAAGAGGCAGAAACTGCCACTGAGCTTCAGAAACAAATATTTGTCCTCTCTTAGTCAGCCTGATCCAATTCTTGCAGCTCTGGGACATCCACTATACTCAGATCATCCAAGGAAACTACCCACCTATGAAAGTGAAAACACTGATGAAATCATGGCTACTCCTGACTACAAAATAAAGCAGACGGAGGATGCAGTTATTATTCAAGCTAGAAAGTTCAAATAAATGAAGAGGACAAATGGCATACATTGTGTTGTTGGAAGCCAGTCAAACCTGCCACTTTCTTCACCCCTGCCATTTGGATTCAGGTGAAGAAGGCCCTGGTTTGAAAGGCCTTCTGGAGAGCAGGTAACCTAGCTCTGCCTTTGAAACAGCTTTCAAAGCAGATAGAGCCTGCTGGGGCCTGGTGAGGGGTCCTCAGACATGCGCTGTGCTGTCTCTGAGCAGACTTCTGGCAACTTCTGAGAGAGGAGCCAGGCTATTATCCTCCTGTGCCACATGTACTCTTAGCTTGGAAAAGTAACTTCCCTCTTTCAGCCAGAGGTTCTCCTAAATAAATGATGCAGTGTTTCATATAAATGAAAAATGTTTATGCACACACGATTTGGCACATAGCACAGATAGTCCTGACTTCCTTGTGACAATTCTACTAATGATGATTTTTATTTTTACTCTGTGATGGTGTGAAAGCCTTATGCATTCAGTAGAAAGTGTGCTTTTAATTTTAAATTTGGACCTTTTCCCAGGCTAGCAGCATGAGATTGGATCCTCAGGGCAAGGTGGACTGCAGCAGGAAGACACAGTTCCCACTCAGCTACGTGACCAGGAGGGCAAACAGTGGACATGCTTCCAGGTGCTGTGTCTGAGCCACATTGTGCTGTATGTCCAGTGTGTTGAATGAATCACCAACTGATGACAATATTTTCTATTAACAACAGGTGACTGGCTATATGCTCCCTTGTAAGTTGAAGAAGGGTGGCTGGAACTCGTGAAGTAATATTCAAACAGCAGCAAAGGAACCTAGCTTCTTGGGAGCTTGAGCCCTGTGGAAATGGAAAAAGTAAACTTCATGTCTTCCTGGGTCTTTTGTTGAAAATGCCTGAAGACCATCTGCTGTGCTTTCTCCAACCCCATCACAGATGCCAACATATCCTCAAGGCAATCACCACAACACAACTGCCATGGATATGTATGGAGTCTTGACCAGGTGCCAGGGCAAGGGCCTGGCATGCAAATCTATTCAGTTCTCAGAACAACCAAGTGGGAGACACATTCACATTGTATTAGCCCATTTCACAGGGGATGGCCTAATGCTTAGGCAATGAAGATTACTAGCTAATTAGTGGCAAAGGCAGGGATGGAACTCCAAAATGGATCTGGCACCTATAATCTGTGCTATATATGGTATGGAATGATAATAAATTGAATTAGTGCATTAATCAGTGTCTATATCCAAGTTATCCAGACTAATGAAATATGTAGATGATCAAGAAAGCAAGGTGTGAAGAGCTAGTGTGTAGCATTAGAGATGAAGGGATGTGCAGCATGGGGGAGCATCTATTTCCTGTGTCCATCCAGTGAATTTACCTGATATATAGGAGTAGGATGACTAAAGCAAAAGCCAAGTGGCCTTGACAAGAAGTATAAAAGAGATTCAATGCTGTCAAAATAGATTATTTGCAACTACAAAAACAAAAAAATCTGTTAGGGATGCTATTATTTTAGGGGGAGAGGGCAGAGTATATAATAGAGGGGTGAAATTGATTGGATTACAATATCAATGTATAGAGATATAACAATGATATCCCCCATAATATAAGCCAATAATTTTTTAAATTTTTATTTTATTGTAAAGTTGCTGTACAGAGGGGTTGCAGTTATATGAGTAAGGTAATGAGTACATTTCTTGTTGAGCATTGTTACCCTCTCCTTTTTTGTTCTCCCACTATCCCTTCCCTCCCCTACATCCCTCAGTCCTCCTCATCCCCCTGAAGTTGTACAGTTCATTTCCAATATAGTGTCTTGTAGGTATCATTGTTGCAATGGGTCATCCTGTGTCCTTGTTTCAGCATTTTGTTATTCCCTTTCCCTCCCCAAATTAGATAAATGTATATACAAGATACAGGGTATCAAAATCAAGTACAGTGACAACAGGAAGTATGCCATAGGGGGAAGAACATACAAAGGAAACAACAAAATCACATAGTACAACAAAAACAACAACAAAGAATGACTTGTGTCCCTGTCTTAAGTGAAGTAAGCCAGACCCAAAGAAATATAGGTCCCATAGTTTCCCTCATTTGCAATAATTAGTATACATCTAGGATAATTTTATCAGATAAACAGGAAAGCTCAAAAGCTATGTACATATGACCATATAAGATGATGTCAATATGTTTTTTTAAGTCAAGGCACCAGAATACTCTGATCAGTTCCAATCAGTCACAAGCACTCACGATCCCCAGCTCAGCTCCAGTCCCATCAGGTCTTTCCTTCTGCAAATGAGTGTCAGGCTGACTCAATGCTCTCCATAGGAAAAGGAGAAGGTAAAACTTTCGTTGAAATTCCTAGGTAGACCAAAGGTGCCTTAGGAAACTTTCTGTACCCAAAGGCAGCAATCAGGAAGCAGGACATACTCAAACCACAAATGGGAATGCCTGGGTGTCCCTTCAGAAGGTGGGACTTCCTTCCTGAGCCTCAAGGGCAGCCAGACTCCAAGGGAAGGATTGTAAATGCTGGTTCATTAATGTTGGGATTAAAAAAAAAAAAAGCAATCCTGGGTATATCTGCTGTCCACAACCAAGAAGATGCAACCCTGCTTAAAACTAGGAAGTTTCTGGGCTAGGATATGGTGGTTCTTGGCTACATGTCAGACCCTAGGAGTGTGTTCTCTTATGGATCTAAAGCATGAAAAGAGAGAGGGGAAGAAATATTTCACCGATGAAGCACTATGTTCCAGACATTGGCTGAACATCTTACAATGAGACAGAGCAACAGTAGAGGTCAGATTTGAGACCAGAAAGACACTGTTCTGAATCCAGCTTTAGTTAGTATGTTTTGTGATGTCAGACAGGTTTCTTATTCTATTCATTATCTGTTGCTGGTTCTTAAACTCCAAAATGTAAAGTCTTCAATGAGTTCATCAGCTTTCCATTATTGTAATACTCGAGATGAATTATAATACTTGAGGTTAATCAACTTCACAACAGTAAAAGTTTACTTATTTATTTTTGTGCCAGTACTGGGACTTGAACTTGGGATCTAAAAACTGTTCCTTAACATTTTTGCTCAAGGCTGATGCTCTACCACTTAGCCCACAACTTCATTTCTGGCTTTTATTAGTGGTTGATTAGAGATAAGAGTCTCAAACTTTCCTGCCTGGGGTGACTTTGAACTACAGTTCTCAAATCTCAGCCTCCTGAGTAGCTGAGATTGCAGGTGTGAGCTACCAGGCCTAATATAAGGTTTCTTTGGGGTCACACATTTGGAAGTTCCAGGTTAGGATTGGAGAGAACCATGCATTGAGCCCATAACAAGACAGACCATCATGGTGGGAAGAGCATAGTGACAAAGCCGCTCACCTCATGGCTGAGAAGCAAAAGAAATTTGGAAGATGAAGACACTGGGATTCCTTCCACAGTATGCCCTGCCCCAATGACCAGAAAACCCCCACTAGGGAGGACTTCTTAAATATCCACCTCCTCCCAATAGTATCACACCGAGGACCAAGCCTGGAGCATACTGGCCTTTAGGGATGATTGGAGACCTAGTCTATAGCAATCAATAGCAGTTACCTCATGAGCCTACAATTAGGGCAGGGTGCATCTCAGTTCCACATGGATGAAGAATTGATGGATATATTCATACAGCTGGCAAGCAGTTACTCACTGGTGACTGGGAGTCCAGCTGGGCCAAGGCCCAGGGCCCCTGTTGCTTTTCCTGTGGACCTTTATATGATGTGCCTGAGTTCCCTGATGATGTTGTAGGTAGGTTCATCTCAAGGAAATGCAGAAGGATGGCATGCATATTTACCATTTCTCTACTGAAAACCACAGAGCATCACTTTTGCCACGCTCTCATGGCTGAAGCAGCCTCAAAATCAACTCTATTTCACAGGGAGGAGGCAGACCCACCAGCGTCTGGCTGAGGAAGTGGTGGGGGTCTAGAAGAACTTGTGAAACAGAGAAATTGTATTTTCTTCCATTTCTGCTATCTCATCTGACCTTTACTACCTTCAGATTTTGAATTAATCAAGTTTGCCAGGAAGAGATATTAGTTTTAGAAACAGGAATTTATTGCCGTGAAGGAGGTAGTTTATTTTAAAATGAACTAAATTCAGCCATGTCTGACTTCTGGAAGGTAGTGGCAGTACCATTTTGTGCTGTTCCCTTCTATTAGAGTCCTTGTCATGGTAGAGCCTCTGAGGACCTTAGATAATAAGGGGAAGCAGAGCAGCAGGTACAGTTACATTGTGGCCATGTAAGGCGAGGTGAATTGGGTTTGGGAAGGGGTGAGTCTCTAGGAAAAGGAACTTGGGAAGTGGAGAAATCAGGATAGGTGTGGAGCCAAAAGACATGTCACTATTGGCTTCCTCTGCCAACTCCAAGCTCTTGTCAGAATGGTGTAGCACCCAGAACCTGTGTGTGTGAGAGACAGGGGAGTTCCTGAAGGGCATTGGAGTTATTTGTGTTTGCATGATTGTTGAGCAGAAAGGAGAGGACATCTGATCTAGGGAAGGATGAACTCACTAGGAAAAGGGATTTGGTTGTGCAAGTCATCAAGGAGAGGTAGGAGGTTGTCCCGTGCTTGTGCAGAACAATTCACGACTGAGGAATTCCTCCTGTTCTTTCCGCTACCATCCAGCTCCCGTGAGAACACAAGTCACTCAGCTTTGCTTCATTTCTTAAATTCACAGATTGTTTTATTGTGACTTTTCCTTTCTTTCTTTTTTTACTGTGTTTCAGTAGTTGGACAAAAGAGTTTCAATTAAGCATGTCCATTTATAAGCACAATGTATCTTGACCAGTATCACCCCTTCCTTCATTCTCTCCCGGTCTTCCAACCTCACCCACCCCCTCAAGTGGCCTGGCTTCATTTCCACATATATACCTTGACTGGTTTTTTTTTTGGAGTATTCATGTTCAAGGAAAGCAGCCTACGAGTTGGCTCGTGGTGGGCCCAGGCCTTTTCTCAGGACTGCAGCCCTGCTTGTTGAGCCTCCCGAAGGGGATGATTTGATCTGCTAGCCATCACTCTATGTGCAACAAGATGGGTGTCTTATCACCTCACATCACCTCTGGGAGACCCACATCCTTCTTTTTTTTAATTTAATTTAATTTTATTTGTGAACATACTGTACAGAGGGGTTACAATTACATGGGCAGGATAATGCATACATTTCTTACCAAGCATTGCAGCC